>NW_027150028.1:0-148000 GCF_031143425.1 Pleurodeles waltl
CGACAGGAAACGCCCCAAAGCACAACGTGGACACAGCCACATTTTTGAAGGAAAACAGAAGTGTTTTTTGCAAAGTGCCTACCTGTAGAGTTTGGCCTGTAGCTCAGCCGCCACCTAGGAAAACCTACCAAACCTGTGCATTTCTGAAAACTAGAGACCTAGGGGAATCCAAGATGGGGTGACTTGTGTGGCTCGGACCAGGTTCTGTTACCCAGAATCCTTTGCAAACCTCAAAATTTGGCTAAAAAAACACATGTTCCTCACATTTCTGTGGCAGAAAGTTCTGGAATCTGAAGGGAGCCACAAATTTCCTTCCACCCAGCATTCCCCCATGTCTCCCGATAAAAATGATACCTCACTTGTGTGGGTAGGCCTAGCGCCCGCGACAGGAAACGCCCCAAAGCGCAACGTGGACACAGCCAAATTTTTGAAGGAAAACAGAGGTGTTTTTTGCAAAGTGCCTACCTGTAGATTTTGGCCTGTAGCTCAGCCGCCACCTAGGGAAACCTACCAAACCTGTGCATTTCTGAAAACTAGAGACCTAGGGGAATCCAAGATGGGGTGACTTGTGTGGCTCGGACCAGGTTCTGTTACCCAGAATCCTTTGCAAACCTCAAAATTTGGCTAAAAAAACACATGTTCCTCACATTTCTGTGGCAGAAAGTTCTGGAATCTGAGAGGAGCCACAAAATTCCTTCCACCCAGCGTTCCCCCATGTCTCCCGATATAAATTATACCTCACTTGTGTGGGTAGGCCTAGCGCCCGCGACAGGAAACGCCCCAAACCGCAACGTGGACACAGCCAAATTTTTGAAGGAAAACAGAGGTGTTTTTTGCAAAGTGCCTACCTTTAGATTTTGGCCTGTAGCTCAGCCGCCACCTAGGGAAACCTACCAGACCTGTGCATTTCTGAAAACTAGAGACCTAGGGGAATCCAAGATGGGGTGACTTGTGTGGCTCGGCCAGGTTCTGTTACCCAGAATCCTTTGCAAACCTCAAAATTTGGCTAAAAAAACACATGTTCCTCACATTTCTGTGGCAGAAAGTTCTGGAATCTGAGAGGAGCCACAAAATTCCTTCCACCCAGCGTTCCCCAACGTCTCCGAATAAAAATGATACCTCACTTGTGTGGGTAGGCCTAGCGCCCGCGACAGAAAACGCCCCAAAGCGCAACGTGGACACAGCCAAATTTTTGAAGGAAAACAGAGGTGTTTTTTGCAAAGTGCCTACCTTTAGATTTTGGCCTGTAGCTCAGCCGCCACCTAGGGAAACCTACCAAACCTGTGCATTTCTTTAAACTAGAGACCTAGGGGAATCCAAGATGGGGTGACTTGTGTGGCTCGGACCAAGTTCTGTTACCCAGAATCCTTTGCAAACCTCAAAATTTGGCAAAAAAAACACATGTTCCTCACATTTCTGTGGCAGAAAGTTCTGGAATCTGAGAGGAGCCACAAATTTCTTTCCACCCAGCGTTCCCCCACGTCTCCCGATAAAAATTATACCTCACTTGTGTGGGTAGGCCTAGCGCCCGCGACAGGAAACACCCCAAAGCGCAACGTGGACACAGCCAAATTTTTGAAGGAAAACAGAGGTGTTTTTTGCAAAGTGCCTACCTGTAGATGTTGGCCTGTAGCTCAGCCGAAACCTAGGGAAACCTACCAAACCTGTGCATTTCTGGAAACTAGAGACCTAGGGGAATCCAAGATGGGGTGTCTTGTGTGGCTCGGACCAGGTTCTGTTACCCAGAATCCTTTGCAAACCTCAAAATGTGGCTAAAAAAACACATGTTCCTCACATTTCTGTGGCAGAAAGTTCTGAAATCTGAGAGGAGCCACAAATTTCCTTCCACCCAGCGTTCCCCCACATCTCCCGATAAAAATGATACCTCACTTGTGTGGGTAGGCCTAGCGCCCGCAACAGGAAACGCCCCAAAGCGCAACGTGGACACAGCCAAATTTTTTAAGGAAAACAGAGGTGTTTTTTGCAGAGTGCCTACCTGTAGAGTTTGGCCTGTAGCTCAGCCGCCACCTAGGGAAACCTACCAAACCTGTGCATTTCTGAAAACTAGAGACCTAGGGGAATCCAAGATGGGGTGACTTGTGTGGCTCGGACCAGGTTCTGTTACCCAGAATCCTTTGCAAACCTCAAAATTTGGCTAAAAAAACACATGTTCCTCACATTTCTGTGGCAGAAAGTTCTGGAATCTGAGAGGAGCCACAAAATTCCTTCCACCCAGCGTTCACCCAAGTCTCCTGATAAAAATTATACCTCACTTGTGTGGGTAGGCCTAGCGCCCGCGACAGGAAACGCCCCAAAGCGCAACGTGGACACAGCCAAATTTTTGAAGAAAAACAGAGGTGTTTTTTGCAAAGTGCCTACCTGTAGATTTTGGCCTGTAGCTCAGCCGCCACCTAGGGAAACCTACCAAACCTGTGCATTTCTGAAAACTAGAGACCTAGGGGAATCCAAGATGGGGTTTTTTGTGTGGCTCGGACCAGGTTCTGTTACCCAGAATCCTTTGCAAACCTCAAATGTGGCTAAAAAAACACATGTTCCTCACATTTCTGTGGCAGAAAGTTCTGGAATCTGAGAGGAGCCACAAATTTCCTTCCACCCAGCTTTCCCCCACGTCTCCCGATAAAAATGATACCTCACTTGTGTGAGTAGGCCTAGCGCCCGCGACAGGAAACGCCCCAAAGCGCAACGTGGACACAGCCAAATTTTTGAAGGAAAACAGAGGTGTTTTTTGCAAAATGCCTACCTGTAGATTTTGGCCTGTAGCTCAGCCGCCACCTAGGGAAATCTACCAAACCTGTGCATTTCTGAAAACTAGAGACCTAGGGGAATCCAAGATGGGGTGACTTGTGTGGCTCGGACAAGGTTCTGTTACTCAGAATCCTTTGCAAACCTCAAAATTTGGCTAAAAAAACACATGTTCCTCACATTTCTGTGGCAGAAAGTTCTGGAATCTGAGAGGAGCCACAAATTTCCTTCCACCCAGCGTTCCCCCACGTCTCCCGATAAAAATGATACCTCACCTGTGTGGGTAGGCCTAGCGCCCGCGACAGGAAACGCCCCAAAGCACAACGTGGACACAGCCACATTTTTGAAGGAAAACAGAAGTGTTTTTTGCAAAGTGCCTACCTGTAGAATTTGGCCTGTAGCTCAGCCGCCACCTAGGAAAACCTACCAAACCTGTGCATTTCTGAAAACTAGAGACCTAGGGGAATCCAAGATGGGGTGACTTGTGTGGCTCGGACCAGGTTCTGTTACCCAGAATCCTTTGCAAACCTCAAAATTTGGCTAAAAAAACACATGTTCCTCACATTTCTGTGGCAGAAAGTTCTGGAATCTGAAGGGAGCCACAAATTTCCTTCCACCCAGCATTCCCCCACGTCTCCCGATAAAAATGATACCTCACTTGTGTGGGTAGGCCTAGCGCCCGCGACAGGAAACGCCCCAAAGCGCAACGTGGACACAGCCAAATTTTTGAAGGAAAACAGAGGTGTTTTTTGCAAAGTGCTTACCTGTAGATTTTGGCCTGTAGCTCAGCCGCCACCTAGGGAAACCTACCAAACCTGTGCATTTCTGAAAACTAGAGACCTAGGGGAATCCAAGATGGGGTGACTTGTGTGGCTCGGACCAGGTTCTGTTACCCATAATCCTTTGCAAACCTCAAAATTTGGCTAAAAAACCAATTGTTCCTCACATTTCTGTGGCAGAAAGTTCTGGAATCTGAGAGGAGCCACAAATTTCCTTCCACCTAGCGTTCCCCCACGTCTCCCGATAAAAATGATACCTCACTTGTGTGGGTAGGCCTACGGCCCGCGACAGTAAACGCCCCAAAGCGCAACGTGGACACAGCCAAATTTTTGAAGGAAAACAGTGGTGTTTTTTGCAAAGTGCCTACCTGTAGATTTTGGCCTGTAGCTCAGCCGCCACCTAGGGAAACCTACCAAACCTGTGCATTTCTGAAAACTAGAGACCTAGGGGAATCCAAGATGGGGTGACTTGTGTGGCTCGGACCAGGTTCTGTTACCCAGAATCCTTTGCAAACCTCAAAATTTGGCTAAAAAAACACATGTTCCTCACATTTCTGTGGCAGAAAGTTCTGGAATCTGAGAGGAGCCACAAAATTCCTTCCACCCAGCGTTCCCCCCACGTCTCCCGATAAAAATTATACCTCACTTGTGTGGGTAGGCCTAGCGCCCGCGACAGGAAACGCCCCAAAGCGCAACGTGGACACAGCCAAATTTTTGAAGGAAAACAGAGGTGTTTTTTGCAAAGTGCCTACCTTTAGATTTTGGCCTGTAGCTCAGCCGCCACCTAGGGAAACCTACCAAACCTGTGCATTTCTGAAAACTAGAGACCTAGGGGAATCCAAGATGGGGTGACTTGTGTGGCTCGGACCAGGTTCTGTTACCCAGAATCCTTTGCAAACCTCAAAATTTGGCTAAAAAAACACATGTTCCTCACATTTCTGTGGCAGAAAGTTCTGGAATCTGAGAGGAGCCACAAAATTCCTTCCACCCAGCGTTCCCCAACGTCTCCCGATAAAAATGATACCTCACTTGTGTGGGTAGGCCTAGCGCCCGCGACAGAAAACTCCCCAAAGCGCAACGTGGACACAGCCAAATTTTTGAAGGAAAACAGAGGTGTTTTTTGCAAAGTGCCTACCTTTAGATTTTGGCCTGTAGCTCAGCCGCCACCTAGGGAAACCTACCAAACCTGTGCATTTCTGAAAACTAGAGACCTAGGGGAATCCAAGATGGGGTGACTTGTGTGGCTCGGACCAGGTTCTGTTACCCAGAATCCTTTGCAAACCTCAAAATTTGGCTAAAAAAACACATGTTCCTCACATTTCTGTGGCAGAAAGTTCTGAAATCTGAGAGGAGCCACAAATTTCCTTCCACCCAGCGTTCCCCCACATCTCCCGATAAAAATGATACCTCACTTGTGTGGGTAGGCCTAGCGCCCGCGACAGGAAACGCCCCAAAGCGCAACGTGGACACAGCCAAATGTTTGAAGGAAAACAGAGGTGTTTTTTGCAGAGTGCCTACCTGTAGAGTTTGGCCTGTAGCTCAGCCGCCACCTAGGGAAACCTACCAAACCTGTGCATTTCTGAAAACTAGAGACCTAGGGGAATCCAAGATGGGGTGACTTGTGTGGCTCGGACCAGGTTCTGTTACCCAGAATCCTTTGCAAACCTCAAAATTTGGCTAAAAAAACACATGTTCCTCACTTTTCTGTGGCAGAAAGTTCTGGAATCTGAGAGGAGCCACAAAATTCCTTCTACCCAGCGTTCCCCCACGTCTCCCGATAAAAATTATACCTCACTTGTGTGGGTAGGCCTAGCGCCCGCGACAGGAAACGCCCCAAAGCGCAACGTGGACACAGCCAAATTTTTGAAGGAAAACAGAGGTGTTTTTTGCAAAGTGCCTACCTTTAGATTTTGGCCTGTAGCTCAGCCGCCACCTAGGGAAACCTACCAAACCTGTGCATTTCTGAAAACTAGAGACCTAGGGGAATCCAAGATGGGGTGACTTGTGTGGCTCGGACCAGGTTCTGTTACCCAGAATCCTTTGCAAACCTCAAAATTTGGCTAAAAAAACACATGTTCCTCACATTTCTGTGGCAGAAAGTTCTGGAATCTGAGAGGAGCCACAAAATTCCTTCCACCCAGCGTTCCCCAACGTCTCCCGATAAAAATGATACCTCACTTGTGTGTGTAGGCCTAGCGCCCGCGACAGAAAACTCCCCAAAGCGCAACGTGGACACAGCCAAATTTTTGAAGGAAAACAGAGGTGTTTTTTGCAAAGTGCCTACCTTTAGATTTTGGCCTGTAGCTCAGCCGCCACCTAGGGAAACCTACCAAACCTGTGCATTTCTGAAAACTAGAGACCTAGGGGAATCCAAGATGGGGTGACTTGTGTGGCTCGGACCAGGTTCTGTTACCCAGAATCCTTTGCAAACCTCAAAATTTGGCTAAAAAAACACATGTTCCTCACATTTCTGTGGCAGAAAGTTCTGAAATCTGAGAGGAGCCACAAATTTCCTTCCACCCAGCGTTCCCCCACATCTCCCGATAAAAATGATACCTCACTTGTGTGGGTAGGCCTAGCGCCCGCGACAGGAAACGCCCCAAAGCGCAACGTGGACACAGCCAAATTTTTGAAGGAAAACAGAGGTGTTTTTTGCAGAGTGCCTACCTGTAGAGTTTGGCCTGTAGCTCAGCCGCCACCTAGGGAAACCTACCAAACCTGTGCATTTCTGAAAACTAGAGACCTAGGGGAATCCAAGATGGGGTGTCTTGTGTGGCTCGGACCAGGTTCTGTTACCCAGAATCCTTTGCAAACCTCAAAATGTGGCTAAAAAAACACATGTTCCTCACATTTCTGTGGCAGAAAGTTCTGAAATCTGAGAGGAGCCACAAATTTCCTTCCACCCAGCGTTCCCCCACATCTCCCGATAAAAATGATACCTCACTTGTGTGAGTAGGCCTAGCGCCCGCGACAGGAAACGCCCCAAAGCGCAACGTGGACACAGCCCAATTTTTGAAGGAAAACAGAGGTGTTTTTTGCAAAATGCCTACCTGTAGATTTTGGCCTGTAGCTCAGCCGCCACCTAGGGAAACCTACCAAACCTGTGCATTTCTGAAAACTAGAGACCTAGGGGAATCCAAGATGGGGTGACTTGTGTGGCTCGGACAAGGTTCTGTTACCCAGAATCCTTTGCAAACCTCAAAATTTGGCTAAAAAAACACATGTTCCTCACATTTCTGTGGCAGAAAGTTCTGGAATCTGAGAGGAGCCACAAATTTCCTTCCACCCAGCGTTCCCCCACGTCTCCCGATAAAAATGATACCTCACCTGTGTGGGTAGGCCTAGCGCCCGCGACAGGAAACGCCCCAAAGCGCAACGTGGACACAGCCAAATTTTTGAAGGAAAACAGAGGTGTTTTTTGCAAAGTGCCTACCTGTAGATTTTGGCCTGTAGCTCAGCCGCCACCTATGGAAACCTACCAAACCTGTGCATTTCTGAAAACTAGAGACCTAGGGGAATCCAAGATGGGGTGACTTGTGTGGCTCGGACCAGGTTCTGTTACCCAGAATCCTTTGCAAACCTCAAAATTTGGCTAAAAAAACACATGTTCCTCACATTTCTGTGGCAGAAAGTTCTGGAATCTGAGAGGAGCCACAAAATTCCTTCCACCCAGCGTTCCCCCACGTCTCCCGATAAAAATGATACCTCACTTGTGTGGGTAGGCCTAGCGCCCGCGACAGGAAACGCCCCAAAGCACAACGTGGACACAGCCAAATTTTTGAAGGAAAACAGAAGTGTTTTTTGCAAAGTGCCTACCTGTAGAGTTTGGCCTGTAGCTCAGCCGCCACCTAGGGAAACCTACCAAACCTGTGCATTTCTGAAAACTAGAGACCTAGGGGAATCCAAGATGGGGTGACTTGTGTGGCTCTGACCAGGTTCTGTTACCCAGAATCCTTTGCAAACCTCAAAATTTGGCTAAAAAAACACATGTTCCTCACATTTCTGTGGCAGAAAGTTCTGGAATCTGAGAGGAGCCACAAAATTCCTTCCACCCAGCGTTCCCCAACGTCTCCCGATAAAAATGATACATCACTTGTGTGGGTAGGCCTAGCACCCGCGACAGGAAACGCCCCAAAGCGCAACGTGGACACAGCCAAATTTTTGAAGAAAAACAGAGGTGTTTTTTGCAAAGTGCCTACCTGTAGATTTTGGCCTGTAGCTCAGCCGCCACCTAGGGAAACCTACCAAACCTGTGCATTTCTGAAAACTAGAGACCTAGGGGAATCCAAGATGGGGTGACTTGTGTGGCTCGGACCAGGTTCTGTTACCCAGAATCCTTTGCAAACCTCAAAATTTGGCTAAAAAAACACATGTTCCTCACTTTTCTGTGGCAGAAAGTTCTGGAATCTGAGAGGAGCCACAAAATTCCTTCTACCCAGCGTTCCCCCACGTCTCCCGATAAAAATTATACCTCACTTGTGTGGGTAGGCCTAGCGCCCGCGACAGGAAACGCCCCAAAGCGCAACGTGGACACAGCCAAATTTTTGAAGGAAAACAGAGGTGTTTTTTGCAAAGTGCCTACCTTTAGATTTTGGCCTGTAGCTCAGCCGCCACCTAGGGAAACCTACCAAACCTGTGCATTTCTGAAAACTAGAGACCTAGGGGAATCCAAGATGGGGTGACTTGTGTGGCTCGGACCAGGTTCTGTTACCCAGAATCCTTTGCAAACCTCAAAATTTGGCTAAAAAAACACATGTTCCTCACATTTCTGTGGCAGAAAGTTCTGGAATCTGAGAGGAGCCACAAAATTCCTTCCACCCAGCGTTCCCCAACGTCTCCCGATAAAAATGATACCTCACTTGTGTGTGTAGGCCTAGCGCCCGCGACAGAAAACTCCCCAAAGCGCAACGTGGACACAGCCAAATTTTTGAAGGAAAACAGAGGTGTTTTTTGCAAAGTGCCTACCTTTAGATTTTGGCCTGTAGCTCAGCCGCCACCTAGGGAAACCTACCAAACCTGTGCATTTCTGAAAACTAGAGACCTAGGGGAATCCAAGATGGGGTGACTTGTGTGGCTCGGACCAGGTTCTGTTACCCAGAATCCTTTGCAAACCTCAAAATTTGGCTAAAAAAACACATGTTCCTCACATTTCTGTGGCAGAAAGTTCTGAAATCTGAGAGGAGCCACAAATTTCCTTCCACCCAGCGTTCCCCCACATCTCCCGATAAAAATGATACCTCACTTGTGTGGGTAGGCCTAGCGCCCGCGACAGGAAACGCCCCAAAGCGCAACGTGGACACAGCCAAATTTTTGAAGGAAAACAGAGGTGTTTTTTGCAGAGTGCCTACCTGTAGAGTTTGGCCTGTAGCTCAGCCGCCACCTAGGGAAACCTACCAAACCTGTGCATTTCTGAAAACTAGAGACCTAGGGGAATCCAAGATGGGGTGACTTGTGTGGCTCGGACCAGGTTCTGTTACCCAGAATCCTTTGCAAACCTCAAAATTTGGCTAAAAAAACACATGTTCCTCACATTTCTGTGGCAGAAAGTTCTGGAATCTGAGAGGAGCCACAAAATTCCTTCCACCCAGCGTTCCCCCACGTCTCCCGATAAAAATTATACCTCACTTGTGTGGGTAGGCCTAGCGCCCGCGACAGGAAACGCCCCAAAGCGCAACGTGGACACAGCCAAATTTTTGAAGAAAAACAGAGGTGTTTTTTGCAAAGTGCCTACCTGTAGATTTTGGCCTGTAGCTCAGCCGCCACCTAGGGAAACCTACCAAACCTGTGCATTTCTGAAAACTAGAGACCTAGGGGAATCCAAGATGGGGTGTCTTGTGTGGCTCGGACCAGGTTCTGTTACCCAGAATCCTTTGCAAACCTCAAAATGTGGCTAAAAAAACACATGTTCCTCACATTTCTGTGGCAGAAAGTTCTGAAATCTGAGAGGAGCCACAAATTTCCTTCCACCCAGCGTTCCCCCACATCTCCCGATAAAAATGATACCTCACTTGTGTGAGTAGGCCTAGCGCCCGCGACAGGAAACGCCCCAAAGCGCAACGTGGACACAGCCCAATTTTTGAAGGAAAACAGAGGTGTTTTTTGCAAAATGCCTACCTGTAGATTTTGGCCTGTAGCTCAGCCGCCACCTAGGGAAACCTACCAAACCTGTGCATTTCTGAAAACTAGAGACCTAGGGGAATCCAAGATGGGGTGACTTGTGTGGCTCGGACAAGGTTCTGTTACCCAGAATCCTTTGCAAACCTCAAAATTTGGCTAAAAAAACACATGTTCCTCACATTTCTGTGGCAGAAAGTTCTGGAATCTGAGAGGAGCCACAAATTTCCTTCCACCCAGCGTTCCCCCACGTCTCCCGATAAAAATGATACCTCACCTGTGTGGGTAGGCCTAGCGCCCGCGACAGGAAACGCCCCAAAGCGCAACGTGGACACAGCCAAATTTTTGAAGGAAAACAGAGGTGTTTTTTGCAAAGTGCCTACCTGTAGATTTTGGCCTGTAGCTCAGCCGCCACCTATGGAAACCTACCAAACCTGTGCATTTCTGAAAACTAGAGACCTAGGGGAATCCAAGATGGGGTGACTTGTGTGGCTCGGACCAGGTTCTGTTACCCAGAATCCTTTGCAAACCTCAAAATTTGGCTAAAAAAACACATGTTCCTCACATTTCTGTGGCAGAAAGTTCTGGAATCTGAGAGGAGCCACAAAATTCCTTCCACCCAGCGTTCCCCCACGTCTCCCGATAAAAATGATACCTCACTTGTGTGGGTAGGCCTAGCGCCCGCGACAGGAAACGCCCCAAAGCACAACGTGGACACAGCCAAATTTTTGAAGGAAAACAGAAGTGTTTTTTGCAAAGTGCCTACCTGTAGAGTTTGGCCTGTAGCTCAGCCGCCACCTAGGGAAACCTACCAAACCTGTGCATTTCTGAAAACTAGAGACCTAGGGGAATCCAAGATGGGGTGACTTGTGTGGCTCTGACCAGGTTCTGTTACCCAGAATCCTTTGCAAACCTCAAAATTTGGCTAAAAAAACACATGTTCCTCACATTTCTGTGGCAGAAAGTTCTGGAATCTGAGAGGAGCCACAAAATTCCTTCCACCCAGCGTTCCCCAACGTCTCCCAATAAAAATGATACATCACTTGTGTGGGTAGGCCTAGCACCCGCGACAGGAAACGCCCCAAAGCGCAACGTGGACACAGCCAAATTTTTGAAGAAAAACAGAGGTGTTTTTTGCAAAGTGCCTACCTGTAGATTTTGGCCTGTAGCTCAGCCGCCACCTAGGGAAACCTACCAAACCTGTGCATTTCTGAAAACTAGAGACCTAGGGGAATCCAAGATGGGGTGTCTTGTGTGGCTCGGACCAGATTCTGTTACCCAGAATCCTTTGCAAACCTCAAAATTTGGCTAAAAAAACACATGTTCCTCACATTTCTGTGGCAGAAAGTTCTGAAATCTGAGAGGAGCCACAAATTTCCTTCCACCCAGCGTTCCCCCACATCTCCCGATAAAAATGATACCTCACTTGTGTGAGTAGGCCTAGCGCCCGCGACAGGAAACGCCCCAAAGCGCAACGTGGACACAGCCAAATTTTTGAAGGAAAACAGAGGTGTTTTTTGCAAAGTGCCTACCTGTAGATTTTGGCCTGTAGCTCAGCCGCCACCTATGGAAACCTACCAAACCTGTGCATTTCTGAAAACTAGAGACCTAGGGGAATCCAAGATGGGGTGACTTGTGTGGCTCGGACCAGGTTCTGTTACCCAGAATCCTTTGCAAACCTCAAAATTTGGCTAAAAAAACACATGTTCCTCACATTTCTGTGGCAGAAAGTTCTGGAATCTGAGAGGAGCCACAGAATTCCTTCCACCCAGCGTTCCCCCACGTCTCCCGATAAAAATGATACCTCACTTGTGTGGGTAGGCCTAGCGCCCGCGACAGGAAACGCCCCAAAGCACAACGTGGACACAGCCAAATTTTTGAAGGAAAACAGAAGTGTTTTTTGCAAAGTGCCTACCTGTAGAGTTTGGCCTGTAGCTCAGCCGCCACCTAGGGAAACCTACCAAACCTGTGCATTTCTGAAAACTAGAGACCTAGGGGAATCCAAGATGGGGTGACTTGTGTGGCTCTGACCAGGTTCTGTTACCCAGAATCCTTTGCAAACCTCAAAATTTGGCTAAAAAAACACATGTTCCTCACATTTCTGTGGCAGAAAGTTCTGGAATCTGAGAGGAGCCACAAAATTCCTTCCACCCAGCGTTCCCCAACGTCTCCCGATAAAAATGATACATCACTTGTGTGGGTAGGCCTAGCACCCGCGACAGGAAACGCCCCAAAGCGCAACGTGGACACAGCCAAATTTTTGAAGAAAAACAGAGGTGTTTTTTGCAAAGTGCCTACCTGTAGATTTTGGCCTGTAGCTCAGCCGCCACCTAGGGAAACCTACCAAACCTGTGCATTTCTGAAAACTAGAGACCTAGGGGAATCCAAGATGGGGTGTCTTGTGTGGCTCGGACCAGATTCTGTTACCCAGAATCCTTTGCAAACCTCAAAATTTGGCTAAAAAAACACATGTTCCTCACATTTCTGTGGCAGAAAGTTCTGAAATCTGAGAGGAGCCACAAATTTCCTTCCACCCAGCGTTCCCCCACATCTCCCGATAAAAATGATACCTCACTTGTGTGAGTAGGCCTAGCGCCCGCGACAGGAAACGCCCCAAAGCGCAACGTGGACACAGCCAAATTTTTGAAGGAAAACAGAGGTGTTTTTTGCAAAATGCCTACCTGTAGATTTTGGCCTGTAGCTCAGCCGCCACCTAGGGAAACCTACCAAACCTGTGCATTTCTGAAAACTAGAGACCTAGGGGAATCCAAGATGGGGTGACTTGTGTGGCTCGGACAAGGTTCTGTTACCCAGAATCCTTTGCAAACCTCAAAATTTGGCTAAAAAAACACATGTTCCTCACATTTCTGTGGCAGTAAGTTCTGGAATCTGAGAGGAGCCACAAATTTCCTTCCACCTAGCGTTCCCCCACGTCTCCCGATAAAAATGATACCTCACCTGTGTGGGTAGGCCTAGCGCCCGCGACAGGAAACGCCCCAAAGCGCAACGTGGACACAGCCAAATTTTTGAAGGAAAACAGAGGTGTTTTTTGCAAAGTGCCTACCTGTAGATTTTGGCCTGTAGCTCAGCCGCCACCTATGGAAACCTACCAAACCTGTGCATTTCTGAAAACTAGTGACCTAGGGGAATCCAAGATGGGGTAACTTGTGTGGCTCGGACCAGGTTCTGTTACCCAGAATCCTTTGCAAACCTCAGAATTTGGCTAAAAAAACACATGTTCCTCACATTTCTGTGGCAGAAAGTTCTGGAATCTGAGAGGAGCCACAAATTTCCTTCCACCCAGCTTTCCCCCACGTCTCCCGATAAAAATGATACCTCACTTGTGTGAGTAGGCCTAGCGCCCGCGACAGGAAACGCCCCAAAGCGCAACGTGGACACAGCCAAATTTTTGAAGGAAAACAGAGGTGTTTTTTGCAAAGTGCCTACCTGTAGATTTTGGCCTGTACCTCAGCCGCCATCTAGGGAAACCTACCAAACCTGTGCATTTCTGAAAACTAGAGACCTAGGGGAATCCAAGATGGGGTGACTTGTGTGGCTCGGACAAGGTTCTGTTACCCAGAATCCTTTGCAAACCTCAAAATTTGGCTAAAAAAACACATGTTCCTCACATTTCTGTGGCAGAAAGTTCTGGAATCTGAGAGGAGCCACAAATTTCCTTCCACCCAGCGTTCCCCCACGTCTCCCGATAAAAATGATACCTCACCTGTGTGGGTAGGCCTAGCGCCCGCGACAGGAAACGCCCCAAAGCGCAACGTGGACACAGCCAAATTTTTGAAGGAAAACAGAGGTGTTTTTTGCAAAGTGCCTACCTGTAGATTTTGGCCTGTAGCTCAGCCGCCACCTAGGGAAACCTACCAAACCTGTGCATTTCTGAAAACTAGAGACCTAGGGGAATCCAAGATGGGGTGACTTGTGTGGCTCGGACCAGGTTCTGTTACCCAGAATCCTTTGCAAACCTCAAAATTTGGCTAAAAAAACACATGTTCCTCACATTTCTGTGGCAGAAAGTTCTGAAATCTGAGAGGAGCCACAAATTTCCTTCCACCCAGCGTTCCCCCACATCTCCCGATAAAAATGATACCTCACTTGTGTGGGTAGGCCTAGCGCCCGCGACAGGAAACGCCCCAAAGCGCAACGTGGACACAGCCAAATTTTTGAAGGAAAACAGAGGTGTTTTTTGCAGAGTGCCTACCTGTAGAGTTTGGCCTGTAGCTCAGCCGCCACCTAGGGAAACCTACCAAACCTGTGCATTTCTGAAAACTAGAGACCTAGGGGAATCCAAGATAGGGTGACTTGTGTGGCTCGGACCAGGTTCTGTTACCCAGAATCCTTTGCAAACCTCAAAATTTGGCTAAAAAAACACATGTTCCTCACATTTCTGTGGCAGAAAGTTCTGGAATCTGAGAGGAGCCACAAAATTCCTTCCACCCAGCGTTCCCCCACGTCTCCCGATAAAAATTATACCTCACTTGTGTGGGTAGGCCTAGCGCCCGCGACAGGAAATGCCCCAAAGCGCAACGTGGACACAGCCAAATTTTTGAAGAAAAACAGAGGTGTTTTTTGCAAAGTGCCTACCTGTAGATTTTGGCCTGTAGCTCAGCCGCCACCTAGGGAAACCTACCAAACCTGTGCATTTCTGAAAACTAGAGACCTAGGGGAATCCAAGATGGGGTGTCTTGTGTGGCTCGGACCAGGTTCTGTTACCCAGAATCCTTTGCAAACCTCAAAATGTGGCTAAAAAAACACATGTTCCTCACATTTCTGTGGCAGAAAGTTCTGAAATCTGAGAGGAGCCACAAATTTCCTTCCACCCAGCGTTCCCCCACATCTCCCGATAAAAATGATACCTCACTTGTGTGAGTAGGCCTAGCGCCCGCGACAGGAAACGCCCCAAAGCGCAACGTGGACACAGCCAAATTTTTGCAGGAAAACAGAGGTGTTTTTTGCAAAATGCCTACCTGTAGATTTTGGCCTGTAGCTCAGCCGCCACCTAGGGAAACCTACCAAACCTGTGCATTTCTGAACACTAGAGACCTAGGGGAATCCAAGATGGGGTGACTTGTGTGGCTCGGACAAGGTTCTGTTACCCAGAATCCTTTGCAAACCTCAAAATTTGGCTAAAAAAACACATGTTCCTCACATTTCTGTGGCAGAAAGTTCTGGAATCTGAGAGGAGCCACAAATTTCCTTCCACCCAGCGTTCCCCCACGTCTCCCGATAAAAATGATACCTCACCTGTGTGGGTAGGCCTAGCGCCCGCGACAGGAAACGCCCCAAAGCGCAACGTGGACACAGCCAAATTTTTGAAGGAAAACAGAGGTGTTTTTTGCAAAGTGCCTACCTGTAGATTTTGGCCTGTAGCTCAGCCGCCACCTATGGAAACCTACCAAACCTGTGCATTTCTGAAAACTAGTGACCTAGGGGAATCCAAGATGGGGTAACTTGTGTGGCTCGGACCAGGTTCTGTTACCCAGAATCCTTTGCAAACCTCAGAATTTGGCTAAAAAAACACATGTTCCTCACATTTCTGTGGCAGAAAGTTCTGGAATCTGAGAGGAGCCACAAATTTCCTTCCACCCAGCTTTCCCCCACGTCTCCCAATAAAAATGATACCTCACTTGTGTGAGTAGGCCTAGCGCCCGCGACAGGAAACGCCCCAAAGCGCAACGTGGACACAGCCAAATTTTTGAAGGAAAACAGAGGTGTTTTTTGCAAAGTGCCTACCTGTAGATTTTGGCCTGTAGCTCAGCCGCCATCTAGGGAAACCTACCAAACCTGTGCATTTCTGAAAACTAGAGACCTAGGGGAATCCAAGATGGGGTGACTTGTGTGGCTCGGACAAGGTTCTGTTACCCAGAATCCTTCGCAAACCTCAAAATTTGGCTAAAAAAACACATGTTCCTCACATTTCTGTGGCAGAAAGTTCTGGAATCTGAGAGGAGCCACAAATTTCCTTCCACCCAGCGTTCCCCCACGTCTCCCGATAAAAATGATACCTCACCTGTGTGGGTAGGCCTAGCGCCCGCGACAGGAAACGCCCCAAAGCGCAACGTGGACACAGCCAAATTTTTGAAGGAAAACAGAGGTGTTTTTTGCAAAGTGCCTACCTGTAGATTTTGGCCTGTAGCTCAGCCGCCACCTAGGGAAACCTACCAAACCTGTGCATTTCTGAAAACTAGAGACCTAGGGGAATCCAAGATGGGGTGACTTGTGTGGCTCGGACCAGGTTCTGTTACCCAGAATCCATTGCAAACCTCCAAATGTGGCTAACAAAAACACATGAACCTCACATTTCTGTGGCAGAAAGTTCTGGAATCTGAGAGGAGCCACAAATTTCCTTCCACCCAGCGTTCCCCCACGTCTCCCGATAAAAATGATACCTCACTTGTGTGGGTAGGCCTAGCGCCCGCGACAGGAAACGCCCCAAAGCGCAACGTGGACACAGCCAAATTTTTGAAGGAAAACAGAGGTGTTTTTTGCAAAGTGCCTACCTGTAGATTTTGGCCTGTAGCTCAGCCGCCACCCAGGGAAACCTACCAAACCTGTGCATTTCTGAAAACTAGAGACCTAGGGGAATCCAAGATGGGGTGACTTGTGTGGCTCGGACCAGGTTCTGTTACCCAGAATCCTTTGCAAACCTCAAAATTTGGCTAAAAAAAACACATGTTCCTCACATTTCTGTGGCAGAAAGTTCTGGAATCTGAGAGGAGCCACAAAATTCCTTCCACCCAGCGTTCCCCAACGTCTCCCGATAAAAATGATACCTCACTTGTGTGGGTAGGCCTAGCGCCCGCGACAGAAAACTCCCCAAAGCGCAAAGTGGACACAGCCAAATTTTTGAAGGAAAACAGAGGTGTTTTTTGCAAAGTGCCTACCTTTAGATTTTGGCCTGTAGCTCAGCCGCCACCTAGGGAAACCTACCAAACCTGTGCATTTCTGAAAACTAGAGACCTAGGGGAATCCAAGATGGGGTGACTTGTGTGGCTCGGACCAGGTTCTGTTACCCAGAATCCTTTGCAAACCTCAAAATTTGGCTAAAAAAACACATGTTCCTCACATTTCTGTGGCAGAAAGTTCTGAAATCTGAGAGGAGCCACAAATTTCCTTCCACCCAGCGTTCCCCCACATCTCCCGATAAAAATGATACCTCACTTGTGTGGGTAGGCCTAGCGCCCGCGACAGGAAACGCCCCAAAGCGCAACGTGGACACAGCCAAATTTTTGAAGGAAAACAGAGGTGTTTTTGCAGAGTGCCTACCTGTAGAGTTTGGCCTGTAGCTCAGCCGCCACCTAGGGAAACCTACCAAACCTGGGCATTTCTGAAAACTAGAGACCTAGGGGAATCCAAGATGGGGTGACTTGTGTGGCTCGGACCAGGTTCTGTTACCCAGAATCTTTTGCAAACCTCAAAATTTGGCTAAAAAAACACATGTTCCTCACATTTCTGTGGCAGAAAGTTCTGGAATCTGAGAGGAGCCACAAAATTCCTTCCACCCAGCGTTCCCCCACGTCTCCCGATAAAAATTATACCTCACTTGTGTGGGTAGGCCTAGCGCCCGCGACAGGAAACGCCCCAAAGCGCAACGTGGACACAGCCAAATTTTTGAAGAAAAACAGAGGTGTTTTTTGCAAAGTGCCTACCTGTAGATTTTGGCCTGTAGCTCAGCCGACACCTAGGGAAACCTACCAAACCTGTGCATTTCTGAAAACTAGAGACCTAGGGGAATCCAAGATGGGGTGTCTTGTGTGGCTCGGACCAGGTTCTGTTACCCAGAATCCTTTGCAAACCTCAAAATGTGGCTAAAAAAACACATGTTCCTCACATTTCTGTGGCAGAAAGTTCTGAAACCTGAGAGGAGCCACAAATTGCCTTCCACCCAGCGTTCCCCCACATCTCCCGATAAAAATGATACCTCACTTGTGTGAGTAGGCCTAGCGCCCGCGACAGGAAACGCCCCAAAGCGCAACGTGGACACAGCCAAATTTTTGAAGGAAAACAGAGGTGTTTTTTGCAAAATGCCTACCTGTAGATTTTGGCCTGTAGCTCAGCCGCCACCTAGGGAAACCTACCAAACCTGTGCATTTCTGAAAACTAGAGACCTAGGGGAATCCAAGATGGGGTGACTTGTGTGGCTCGGACAAGGTTCTGCTACCCAGAATCCTTTGCAAACCTCAAAATTTGGCTAAAAAAACACATGTTCCTCACATTTCTGTGGCAGAAAGTTCTGGAATCTGAGAGGAGCCACAAATTTCCTTCCACCCAGCGTTCCCCCACGTCTCCCGATAAAAATGATACCTCACCTGTGTGGGTAGGCCTAGCGCCCGCGACAGGAAACGCCCCTAAGCGCAATGTGGACACAGCCAAATTTTTGAAGGAAAACAGAGGTGTTTTTTGCAAAGTGCCTACCTGTAGATTTTGGCCTGTAGCTCAGCCGCCACCTATGGAAACCTACCAAACCTGTGCATTTCTGAAAACTAGTGACCTAGGGGAATCCAAGATGGGGTAACTTGTGTGGCTCGGACCAGGTTCTGTTACCCAGAATCCTTTGCAAACCTCAGAATTTGGCTAAAAAAACACATGTTCCTCACATTTCTGTGGCAGAAAGTTCTGGAATCTGAGAGGAGCCACAAATTTCCTTCCACCCAGCTTTCCCCCACGTCTCCCGATAAAAATGATACCTCACTTGTGTGAGTAGGCCTAGGGCCCGTGACAGGAAACGCCCCAAAGCGCAACGTGGACACAGCCAAATTTTTGAAGGAAAACAGAGGTGTTTTTTGCAAAGTGCCTACCTGTAGATTTTGGCCTGTAGCTCAGCCGCCATCTAGGGAAACCTACCAAACCTGTGCATTTCTGAAAACTAGAGACCTAGGGGAATCCAAGATGGGGTGACTTGTGTGGCTCGGACAAGGTTCTGTTACCCAGAATCCTTTGCAAACCTCAAAATTTGGCTAAAAAAACACATGTTCCTCACATTTCTGTGGCAGAAAGTTCTGGAATCTGAGAGGAGCCACAAATTTCCTTCCACCCAGCGTTCCCCCACGTCTCCCGATAAAAATGATACCTCACCTGTGTGGGTAGGCCTAGCGCCCGCCACAGGAAACGCCCCAAAGCGCAACGTGGACACAGCCAAATTTTTGAAGGAAAACAGAGGTGTTTTTTGCAAAGTGCCTACCTGTAGATTTTGGCCTGTAGCTCAGCCGCCACCTAGGGAAACCTACCAAACCTGTGCATTTCTGAAAACTAGAGACCTAGGGGAATCCAAGATGGGGTGACTTGTGTGGCTCGGACCAGGTTCTGTTACCCAGAATCCTTTGCAAACCTCAAAATTTGGCTAAAAAAACACATGTTCCTCACATTTCTGTGGCAGAAAGTTCTAGAATCTGAAGGGAGCCACAAATGTCCTTCCACCCAGCATTCCCCCACGTCTCCCGATAAAAATGATACCTCACTTGTGTGGGTAGGCCTAGCGCCCGCGACAGGAAACGCCCCAAAGCGCAACGTGGACACAGCCAAATTTTTGAAGGAAAACAGAGGTGTTTTTTGCAAAGTGCCTACCTGTAGATTTTGGCCTGTAGCTCAGCCGCCACCTAGGGAAACCTACCAAACCTGTGCATTTCTGAAAACTAGAGACCTAGGGGAATCCAAGATGGGGTGACTTGTGTGGCTCGGACCAGGTTCTGTTTCCCAGAATCCTTTGCAAACCTCAAAATTTGGCTAAAAAACCACATGTTCCTCACATTTCTGTGGCAGAAAGTTCTGGAATCTGAGAGGAGCCACAAATTTCCTTCCACCCAGCGTTCCCCCACGTCTCCCGATAAAAATGATACCTCACTTGTGTGGGTAGGCCTACCGCCCGCGACAGGAAACGCCCCAAAGCGCAACGTGGACACAGCCAAATTTTTGAAGGAAAACAGTGGTGTTTTTTGCAAAGTGCCTACCTGTAGATTTTGGCCTGTAGCTCAGCCGCCACCTAGTGAAACCTACCAAACCTGTGCATTTCTGAAAACTAGAGACCTAGGGGAATCCAAGATGGGGTGACTTGTGTGGCTCGGACCAGGTTCTGTTACCCAGAATCCTTTGCAAACCTCAAAATTTGGCTAAAAAAACACATGTTCCTCACATTTCTGTGGCAGAAAGTTCTGGAATCTGAGAGGAGCCACACATTTCCTTCCACCCAGCGTTCCCCCACGTCTCCCGATAAAAATGATACCTCACTTGTGTGGGTAGGCCTAGCGCCCGCGACAGGAAACGCCCCAAAGCGCAACGTGGACACAGCCAAATTTTTGAAGGAAAACAGAGGTGTTTTTTGCAAAGTGCCTACCTGTAGATTTTGGCCTGTAGCTCAGCCGCCACCTAGGGAAACCTACCAAACCTGTGCATTTCTGAAAACTAGAGACCTAGGGGAATCCAAGATGGGGTGACTTGTGTGGCTCGGACTAGGTTCTGTTACCCAGAATCCTTTGCAAACCTCAAAATGTGGCTAAAAAAACACATGTTCCTCACATTTCTGTGGCAGAAAGTTCTGGAATCTGAGAGGAGCCACAAATTTCCTTCCACCCAGTGTTCCCCCACGTCTCCCGATAAAAATGATACCTCACTTGTGTGGGTAGGCCTAGCGCCCGCGACAGGAAACGCCCCAAAGCGCAACGTGGACACAGCCAATTTTTTGAAGGAAAACAGATGTGTTTTTTGCAAAGTGCCTACCTGTACATTTTGGCCTGTAGCTCAGCCGCCACCTAGGGAAACCTACCAAACCTGTGCATTTCTGAAAACTAGAGACCTAGGGGAATCCAAGATGGGGTGACTTGTGTGGCTCGGACCAGGTTCTGTTACCCAGAATCCTTTGCAAACCTCAAAATTTGGCTAAAAAAACACATGTTCCTCACATTTCTGTGGCAGAAAGTTCTGGAATCTGAGAGGAGCCACAAAATTCCTTCCACCCAGAGTTCACCCACGTCTCCCGATAAAAAATATACCTCACTTGTGTGGGTAGGCCTAGCGCCCGCGACAGGAAACGCCCCAAAGCGCAACGTGGACACAGCCAAATTTTTGAAGAAAAACAGAGGTGTTTTTTGCAAAGTGCCTACCTGTAGATTTTGGCCTGTAGCTCAGCCGCCACCTAGGGAAACCTACCAAACCTGTGCATTTCTGAAAACTAGAGACCTAGGGGAATCCAAGATGGGGTGTCTTGTGTGGCTCGGACCAGGTTCTGTTACCCAGAATCCTTTGCAAACCTCAAAATGTGGCTAAAAAAACACATGTTCCTCACATTTCTGTGGCAGAAAGTTCTGAAATCTGAGAGGAGCCACAAATTTCCTTCCACCCAGCGTTCCCCCACATCTCCCGATAAAAATGATACCTCACTTGTGTGGGTAGGCCTAGCGCCCGCGACAGGAAACGCCCCAAAGCACAACGTGGACACAGCCAAATTTTTGAAGGAAAACAGAAGTGTTTTTTGCAAAGTGCCTACCTGTAGAGTTTGGCCTGTAGCTCAGCCGCCACCTAGGAAAACCTACCAAACCTGTGCATTTCTGAATACTAGAGACCTAGGGGAATCCAAGATGGGGTGACTTGTGTGGCTCGGACCAGGTTCTGTTACCCAGAATCCTTTGCAAACCTCAAAATTTGGCTAAAAAAACACATGTTCCTCACATTTCTGTGGCAGAAAGTTCTGGAATCTGAGAGGAGCCACAAAATTCCTTCCACCCAGCGTTCCCCCACGTCTCCCGATAAAAATGATACCTCACTTGTGTGGGTAGGCCTAGCGCCCGCGACAGGAAACGCCCCAAAGCACAACGTGGACACAGCCAAATTTTTGAAGGAAAACAGAAGTGTTTTTTGCAAAGTGCCTACCTGTAGAGTTTGGCCTGTAGCTCAGCCGCCACCTAGGGAAACCTACCAAACCTGTGCATTTCTGAAAACTAGAGACCTAGGGGAATCCAAGATGGGGTGAATTGTGTGGCTCGGACCAGGTTCTGTTACCCAGAATCCTTTGCAAACCTCAAAATTTGGCTAAAAAAACACATGTTCCTCACATTTCTGTGGCAGAAAGTTCTAGAATCTGAAGGGAGCCACAAATGTCCTTCCACCCAGCATTCCCCCACGTCTCCCGATAAAAATGATACCTCACTTGTGTGGGTAGGCCTAGCGCCCGCGACAGGAAACGCCCCAAAGCGCAACGTGGACACAGCCAAATTTTTGAAGGAAAACAGAGGTGTTTTTTGCAAAGTGCCTACCTGTAGATTTTGGCCTGTAGCTCAGCCGCCACCTAGGGAAACCTACCAAACCTGTGCATTTCTGAAAACTAGAGACCTAGGGGAATCCAAGATGGGGTGACTTGTGTGGCTCGGACCAGGTTCTGTTACCCAGAATCCTTTGCAAACCTCAAAATTTGGCTAAAAAACCACATGTTCCTCACATTTCTGTGGCAGAAAGTTCTGGAATCTGAGAGGAGCCACAAATTTCCTTCCACCCAGCGTTCCCCCACGTCTCCCGATAAAAATGATACCTCACTTGTGAGGGTAGGCCTACCGCCCGCGACAGGAAACGCCCCAAAGCGCAACGTGGACACAGCCAAATTTTTGAAGGAAAACAGTGTTTTTTTTTGCAAAGTGCCTACCTGTAGATTTTGGCCTGTAGCTCAGCCGCCACCTAGGGAAACCTACCAAACCTGTGCATTTCTGAAAACTAGAGACCTAGGGGAATCCAAGATGGGGTGACTTGTGTGGCTCGGACCAGGTTCTGTTACCCAGAATCCTTTGCAAACCTCAAAATTTGGCTAAAAAAACACATGTTCCTCACATTTCTGTGGCAGAAAGTTCTGGAATCTGAGAGGAGCCACAAATTTCCTTCCACCCAGCGTTCCCCCACGTCTCCCGATAAAAATGATACCTCACTTGTGTGGGTAGGCCTAGCGCCCGCGACAGGAAACGCCCCAAAGCGCAACGTGGACACAGCCAAATTTTTGAAGGAAAACAGAGGTGTTTTTTGCAAAGTGCCTACCTGTAGATTTTGGCCTGTAGCTCAGCCGCCACCTAGGGAAACCTACCAAACCTGTGCATTTCTGAAAACTAGAGACCTAGGGGAATCCAAGATGGGGTGACTTGTGTGGCTCGGACTAGGTTCTGTTACCCAGAATAGTTTGCAAACCTCAAAATTTGGCTAAAAAAACACATGTTCCTCACATTTCTGTGGCAGAAAGTTCTGGA
Organism: Pleurodeles waltl; assembly: GCF_031143425.1. Lineage (NCBI taxonomy): Eukaryota > Metazoa > Chordata > Amphibia > Caudata > Salamandridae > Pleurodeles > Pleurodeles waltl. The sequence continues at coordinate 22,886 of NW_027150028.1, forward strand.
ATCTGAGAGGAGCCACAAAATTCCTTCCACCCAGCGTTCCCCCACGTCTCCCGATAAAAATGATACCTCACTTGTGTGGGTAGGCCTAGCGCCCGCGACAGGAAACGCCCCAAAGCACAACGTGGACACAGCCAAATTTTTGAAGGAAAACAGAAGTGTTTTTTGCAAAGTGCCTACCTGTAGAGTTTGGCCTGTAGCTCAGCCGCCACCTAGGGAAACCTACCAAACCTGTGCATTTCTGAAAACTAGAGACCTAGGGGAATCCAAGATGGGGTGACTTGTGTGGCTCGGACCAGGTTCTGTTACCCAGAATCCTTTGCAAACCTCAAAATTTGGCTAAAAAAACACATGTTCCTCACATTTCTGTGGCAGAAAGTTCTAGAATCTGAAGGGAGCCACAAATGTCCTTCCACCCAGCATTCCCCCACGTCTCCCGATAAAAATGATACCTCACTTGTGTGGGTAGGCCTAGCGCCCGCGACAGGAAACGCACCAAAGCGCAACGTGGACACAGCCAAATTTTTGAAGGAAAACAGAGGTGTTTTTTTCAAAGTGCCTACCTGTAGATTTTGGCCTGTAGCTCAGCCGCCACCTAGGGAAACCTACCAAACCTGTGCATTTCTGAAAATTAGAGACCTAGGGGAATCCAAGATGGGGTGACTTGTGTGGCTCGGACCAGGTTCTGTTACCCAGAATCCTTTGCAAACCTCAAAATTTGGCTAAAAAACCACATGTTCCTCACATTTCTGTGGCAGAAAGTTCTGGAATCTGAGAGGAGCCACAAAATTCCTTCCACCCAGCGTTCCCCCACGTCTCCCGATAAAAATGATACCTCACTTGTGTGGGTAGGCCTAGCGCCCGCGACAGGAAACGCCCCAAAGCACAACGTGGACACAGCCAAATTTTTGAAGGAAAACAGAAGTGTTTTTTGCAAAGTGCCTACCTGTAGAGTTTGGCCTGTAGCTCAGCCGCCACCTAGGGAAACCTACCAAACCTGTGCATTTCTGAAAACTAGAGACCTAGGGGAATCCAAGATGGGGTGAATTGTGTGGCTCGGACCAGGTTCTGTTACCCAGAATCCTTTGCAAACCTCAAAATTTGGCTAAAAAAACACATGTTCCTCACATTTCTGTGGCAGAAAGTTCTAGAATCTGAAGGGAGCCACAAATGTCCTTCCACCCAGCATTCCCCCACGTCTCCCGATAAAAATGATACCTCACTTGTGTGGGTAGGCCTAGCGCCCGCGACAGGAAACGCCCCAAAGCGCAACGTGGACACAGCCAAATTTTTGAAGGAAAACAGAGGTGTTTTTTGCAAAGTGCCTACCTGTAGATTTTGGCCTGTAGCTCAGCCGCCACCTAGGGAAACCTACCAAACCTGTGCATTTCTGAAAACTAGAGACCTAGGGGAATCCAAGATGGGGTGACTTGTGTGGCTCGGACCAGGTTCTGTTACCCAGAATCCTTTGCAAACCTCAAAATTTGGCTAAAAAACCACATGTTCCTCACATTTCTGTGGCAGAAAGTTCTGGAATCTGAGAGGAGCCACAAATTTCCTTCCACCCAGCGTTCCCCCACGTCTCCCGATAAAAATGATACCTCACTTGTGAGGGTAGGCCTACCGCCCGCGACAGGAAACGCCCCAAAGCGCAACGTGGACACAGCCAAATTTTTGAAGGAAAACAGTGTTTTTTTTTGCAAAGTGCCTACCTGTAGATTTTGGCCTGTAGCTCAGCCGCCACCTAGGGAAACCTACCAAACCTGTGCATTTCTGAAAACTAGAGACCTAGGGGAATCCAAGATGGGGTGACTTGTGTGGCTCGGACCAGGTTCTGTTACCCAGAATCCTTTGCAAACCTCAAAATTTGGCTAAAAAAACAAATGTTCCTCACATTTCTGTGGCAGAAAGTTCTGGAATCTGAGAGGAGCCACAAAATTCCTTCCACCCAGCGTTCCCCCATGTCTCCCGATATAAATTATACCTCACTTGTGTGGGTAGGCCTAGCGCCCGCGACAGGAAACGCACCAAAGCGCAACGTGGACACAGCCAAATTTTTGAAGGAAAACAGAGGTGTTTTTTTCAAAGTGCCTACCTGTAGATTTTGGCCTGTAGCTCAGCCGCCACCTAGGGAAACCTACCAAACCTGTGCATTTCTGAAAATTAGAGACCTAGGGGAATCCAAGATGGGGTGACTTGTGTGGCTCGGACCAGGTTCTGTTACCCAGAATCCTTTGCAAACCTCAAAATTTGGCTAAAAAACCACATGTTCCTCACATTTCTGTGGCAGAAAGTTCTGGAATCTGAGAGGAGCCACAAAATTCCTTCCACCCAGCGTTCCCCCACGTCTCCCGATAAAAATGATACCTCACTTGTGTGGGTAGGCCTAGCGCCCGCGACAGGAAACGCCCCAAAGCACAACGTGGACACAGCCAAATTTTTGAAGGAAAACAGAAGTGTTTTTTGCAAAGTGCCTACCTGTAGAGTTTGGCCTGTAGCTCAGCCGCCACCTAGGGAAACCTACCAAACCTGTGCATTTCTGAAAACTAGAGACCTAGGGGAATCCAAGATGGGGTGAATTGTGTGGCTCGGACCAGGTTCTGTTACCCAGAATCCTTTGCAAACCTCAAAATTTGGCTAAAAAAACACATGTTCCTCACATTTCTGTGGCAGAAAGTTCTAGAATCTGAAGGGAGCCACAAATGTCCTTCCACCCAGCATTCCCCCACGTCTCCCGATAAAAATGATACCTCACTTGTGTGGGTAGGCCTAGCGCCCGCGACAGGAAACGCCCCAAAGCGCAACGTGGACACAGCCAAATTTTTGAAGGAAAACAGAGGTGTTTTTTGCAAAGTGCCTACCTGTAGATTTTGGCCTGTAGCTCAGCCGCCACCTAGGGAAACCTACCAAACCTGTGCATTTCTGAAAACTAGAGACCTAGGGGAATCCAAGATGGGGTGACTTGTGTGGCTCGGACCAGGTTCTGTTACCCAGAATCCTTTGCAAACCTCAAAATTTGGCTAAAAAACCACATGTTCCTCACATTTCTGTGGCAGAAAGTTCTGGAATCTGAGAGGAGCCACAAATTTCCTTCCACCCAGCGTTCCCCCACGTCTCCCGATAAAAATGATACCTCACTTGTGAGGGTAGGCCTACCGCCCGCGACAGGAAACGCCCCAAAGCGCAACGTGGACACAGCCAAATTTTTGAAGGAAAACAGTGTTTTTTTTTGCAAAGTGCCTACCTGTAGATTTTGGCCTGTAGCTCAGCCGCCACCTAGGGAAACCTACCAAACCTGTGCATTTCTGAAAACTAGAGACCTAGGGGAATCCAAGATGGGGTGACTTGTGTGGCTCGGACCAGGTTCTGTTACCCAGAATCCTTTGCAAACCTCAAAATTTGGCTAAAAAAACACATGTTCCTCACATTTCTGTGGCAGAAAGTTCTGGAATCTGAGAGGAGCCACAAATTTCCTTCCACCCAGCGTTCCCCCACGTCTCCCGATAAAAATGATACCTCACTTGTGTGGGTAGGCCTAGCGCCCGCGACAGGAAACGCCCCAAAGCGCAACGTGGACACAGCCAAATTTTTGAAGGAAAACAGAGGTGTTTTTTGCAAAGTGCCTACCTGTAGATTTTGGCCTGTAGCTCAGCCGCCACCTAGGGAAACCTACCAAACCTGTGCATTTCTGAAAACTAGAGACCTAGGGGAATCCAAGATGGGGTGACTTGTGTGGCTCGGACTAGGTTCTGTTACCCAGAATAGTTTGCAAACCTCAAAATTTGGCTAAAAAAACACATGTTCCTCACATTTCTGTGGCAGAAAGTTCTGGAATCTGAGAGGAGCCACAAAATTCCTTCCACCCAGCGTTCCCCCACGTCTCCCGATAAAAATGATACCTCACTTGTGTGGGTAGGCCTAGCGCCCGCGACAGGAAACGCCCCAAAGCACAACGTGGACACAGCCAAATTTTTGAAGGAAAACAGAAGTGTTTTTTGCAAAGTGCCTACCTGTAGAGTTTGGCCTGTAGCTCAGCCGCCACCTAGGGAAACCTACCAAACCTGTGCATTTCTGAAAACTAGAGACCTAGGGGAATCCAAGATGGGGTGACTTGTGTGGCTCGGACCAGGTTCTGTTACCCAGAATCCTTTGCAAACCTCAAAATTTGGCTAAAAAAACACATGTTCCTCACATTTCTGTGGCAGAAAGTTCTAGAATCTGAAGGGAGCCACAAATGTCCTTCCACCCAGCATTCCCCCACGTCTCCCGATAAAAATGATACCTCACTTGTGTGGGTAGGCCTAGCGCCCGCGACAGGAAACGCACCAAAGCGCAACGTGGACACAGCCAAATTTTTGAAGGAAAACAGAGGTGTTTTTTTCAAAGTGCCTACCTGTAGATTTTGGCCTGTAGCTCAGCCGCCACCTAGGGAAACCTACCAAACCTGTGCATTTCTGAAAATTAGAGACCTAGGGGAATCCAAGATGGGGTGACTTGTGTGGCTCGGACCAGGTTCTGTTACCCAGAATCCTTTGCAAACCTCAAAATTTGGCTAAAAAACCACATGTTCCTCACATTTCTGTGGCAGAAAGTTCTGGAATCTGAGAGGAGCCACAAATTTCCTTCCACCCAGCGTTCCCCCACGTCTCCCGATAAAAATGATACCTCACTTGTGTGGGTAGGCCTACCGCCCGCGACAGGAAACGCCCCAAAGCGCAACGTGGACACAGCCAAATTTTTGAAGGAAAACAGTGTTTTTTTTTGCAAAGTGCCTACCTGTAGATTTTGGCCTGTAGCTCAGCCGCCACCTAGGGAAACCTACCAAACCTGTGCATTTCTGAAAACTAGAGACCTAGGGGAATCCAAGATGGGGTGACTTGTGTGGCTCGGACCAGGTTCTGTTACCCAGAATCCTTTGCAAACCTCAAAATTTGGCTAAAAAAACACATGTTCCTCACATTTCTGTGGCAGAAAGTTCTGGAATCTGAGAGGAGCCACAAATTTCCTTCCACCCAGCGTTCCCCCACGTCTCCCGATAAAAATGATACCTCACTTGTGTGGGTAGGCCTAGCGCCCGCGACAGGAAACGCCCCAAAGCGCAACGTGGACACAGCCAAATTTTTGAAGGAAAACAGAGGTGTTTTTGCAAAGTGCCTACCTGTAGATTTTGGCCTGTAGCTCAGCCGCCACCTAGGGAAACCTACCAAACCTGTGCATTTCTGAAAACTAGAGACCTAGGGGAATCCAAGATGGGGTGAATTGTGTGGCTCGGACCAGGTTCTGTTACCCAGAATCCTTTGCAAACCTCAAAATTTGGCTAAAAAAACACATGTTCCTCACATTTCTGTGGCAGAAAGTTCTAGAATCTGAAGGGAGCCACAAATGTCCTTCCACCCAGCATTCCCCCACGTCTCCCGATAAAAATGATACCTCACTTGTGTGGGTAGGCCTAGCGCCCGCGACAGGAAACGCCCCAAAGCGCAACGTGGACACAGCCAAATTTTTGAAGGAAAACAGAGGTGTTTTTTGCAAAGTGCCTACCTGTAGATTTTGGCCTGTAGCTCAGCCGCCACCTAGGGAAACCTACCAAACCTGTGCATTTCTGAAAACTAGAGACCTAGTGGAATCCAAGATGGGGTGACTTGTGTGGCTCGGACCAGGTTCTGTTACCCAGAATCCTTTGCAAACCTCAAAATTTGGCTAAAAAACCACATGTTCCTCACATTTCTGTGGCAGAAAGTTCTGGAATCTGAGAGGAGCCACAAATTTCCTTCCACCCAGCGTTCCCCCACGTCTCCCGATAAAAATGATACCTCACTTGTGTGGGTAGGCCTACCGCCCGCGACAGGAAACGCCCCAAAGCGCAACGTGGACACAGCCAAATTTTTGAAGGAAAACAGTGTTTTTTTTTGCAAAGTGCCTACCTGTAGATTTTGGCCTGTAGCTCAGCCGCCACCTAGGGAAACCTACCAAACCTGTGCATTTCTGAAAACTAGAGACCTAGGGGAATCCAAGATGGGGTGACTTGTGTGGCTCGGACCAGGTTCTGTTACCCAGAATCCTTTGCAAACCTCAAAATTTGGCTAAAAAAACACATGTTCCTCACATTTCTGTGGCAGAAAGTTCTGGAATCTGAGAGGAGCCACAAATTTCCTTCCACCCAGCGTTCCCCCACGTCTCCCGATAAAAATGATACCTCACTTATGTGGGTAGGCCTAGCGCCCGCGACAGGAAACGCCCCAAAGCGCAACGTGGACACAGCCAAATTTTTGAAGGAAAACAGAGGTGTTTTTTGCAAAGTGCCTACCTGTAGATTTTGGCCTGTAGCTCAGCCGCCACCTAGGGAAACCTACCAAACCTGTGCATTTCTGAAAACTAGAGACTTAGGGGAATCCAAGATGGGGTGACTTGTGTGGCTCGGACTAGGTTCTGTTACCCAGAATAGTTTGCAAACCTCAAAATTTGGCTAAAAAAACACATGTTCCTCACATTTCTGTGGCAGAAAGTTCTGGAATCTGAGAGGAGCCACAAAATTCCTTCCACCCAGCGTTCCCCCACGTCTCCCGATAAAAATGATACCTCACTTGTGTGGGTAGGCCTAGCGCCCGCGACAGGAAACGCCCCAAAGCACAACGTGGACACAGCCAAATTTTTGAAGGAAAACAGAAGTGTTTTTTGCAAAGTGCCTACCTGTAGAGTTTGGCCTGTAGCTCAGCCGCCACCTAGGGAAACCTACCAAACCTGTGCATTTCTGAAAACTAGAGACCTAGGGGAATCCAAGATGGGGTGACTTGTGTGGCTCGGACCAGGTTCTGTTACCCAGAATCCTTTGCAAACCTCAAAATTTGGCTAAAAAAACACATGTTCCTCACATTTCTGTGGCAGAAAGTTCTAGAATCTGAAGGGAGCCACAAATGTCCTTCCACCCAGCATTCCCCCACGTCTCCCGATAAAAATGATACCTCACTTGTGTGGGTAGGCCTAGCGCCCGCGACAGGAAACGCCCCAAAGCGCAACGTGGACACAGCCAAATTTTTGAAGGAAAACAGAGGTGTTTTTTGCAAAGTGCCTACCTGTAGATTTTGGCCTGTAGCTCAGCCGCCACCTAGGGAAACCTACCAAACCTGTGCATTTCTGAAAATTAGAGACCTAGGGGAATCCAAGATGGGGTGACTTGTGTGGCTCGGACCAGGTTCTGTTACCCAGAATCCTTTGCAAACCTCAAAATTTGGCTAAAAAACCACATGTTCCTCACATTTCTGTGGCAGAAAGTTCTGGAATCTGAGAGGAGCCACAAATTTCCTTCCACCCAGCGTTCCCCCACGTCTCCCGATAAAAATGATACCTCACTTGTGTGGGTAGGCCTACCGCCCGCGACAGGAAACGCCCCAAAGCGCAACGTGGACACAGCCAAATTTTTGAAGGAAAACAGTGTTTTTTTTTGCAAAGTGCCTACCTGTAGATTTTGGCCTGTAGCTCAGCCGCCACCTAGGGAAACCTACCAAACCTGTGCATTTCTGAAAACTAGAGACCTAGGGGAATCCAAGATGGGGTGACTTGTGTGGCTCGGACCAGGTTCTGTTACCCAGAATCCTTTGCAAACCTCAAAATTTGGCTAAAAAAACACATGTTCCTCACATTTCTGTGGCAGAAAGTTCTGGAATCTGAGAGGAGCCACAAATTTCCTTCCACCCAGCGTTCCCCCACGTCTCCCGATAAAAATGATACCTCACTTGTGTGGGTAGGCCTAGCGCCCGCGACAGGAAACGCCCCAAAGCGCAACGTGGACACAGCCAAATTTTTGAAGGAAAACAGAGGTGTTTTTTGCAAAGTGCCTACCTGTAGATTTTGGCCTGTAGCTCAGCCGCCACCTAGGGAAACCTACCAAACCTGTGCATTTCTGAAAACTAGAGACCTAGGGGAATCCAAGATGGGGTGACTTGTGTGGCTCGGACTAGGTTCTGTTACCCAGAATCCTTTGCAAACCTCAAAATGTGGCTAAAAAAACACATGTTCCTCACATTTCTGTGGCAGAAAGTTCTGGAATCTGAGAGGAGCCACAAATTTCCTTCCACCCAGTGTTCCCCCACGTCTCCCGATAAAAATGATACCTCACTTGTGTGGGTAGGCCTAGCGCCCGCGACAGGAAACGCCCCAAAGCGCAACGTGGACACAGTCAAATTTTTGAAGGAAAACAGATGTGTTTTTTGCAAAGTGCCTACCTGTACATTTTGGCCTGTAGCTCAGCCGCCACAAAGGGAAACCTACCAAACCTGTGCATTTCTGAAAACTAGAGACCTAGGGGAATCCAAGATGGGGTGACTTGTGTGGCTCGGACCAGGTTCTGTTACCCAGAATCCTTTGCAAACCTCAAAATTTGGCTAAAAAAACACATGTTCCTCACATTTCTGTGGCAGAAAGTTCTGGAATCTGAGAGGAGCCACAAATTTCCTTCCACCCAGCGTTCCCCCACGTCTCCCGATAAAAATGATACCTCACTTGTGTGGGTAGGCCTAGCGCCCGCGACAGGAAACGCCCCAAAGCGCAACGTGGACACAGCCAAATTTTTGAAGGAAAACAGAGGTGTTTTTGCAAAGTGCCTACCTGTAGATTTTGGCCTGTAGCTCAGCCGCCACCTAGGGAAACCTACCAAACCTGTGCATTTCTGAAAACTAGAGACCTAGGGGAATCCAAGATGGGGTGAATTGTGTGGCTCGGACCAGGTTCTGTTACCCAGAATCCTTTGCAAACCTCAAAATTTGGCTAAAAAAACACATGTTCCTCACATTTCTGTGGCAGAAAGTTCTAGAATCTGAAGGGAGCCACAAATGTCCTTCCACCCAGCATTCCCCCACGTCTCCCGATAAAAATGATACCTCACTTGTGTGGGTAGGCCTAGCGCCCGCGACAGGAAACGCCCCAAAGCGCAACGTGGACACAGCCAAATTTTTGAAGGAAAACAGAGGTGTTTTTTGCAAAGTGCCTACCTGTAGATTTTGGCCTGTAGCTCAGCCGCCACCTAGGGAAACCTACCAAACCTGTGCATTTCTGAAAACTAGAGACCTAGGGGAATCCAAGATGGGGTGACTTGTGTGGCTCGGACCAGGTTCTGTTACCCAGAATCCTTTGCAAACCTCAAAATTTGGCTAAAAAACCACATGTTCCTCACATTTCTGTGGCAGAAAGTTCTGGAATCTGAGAGGAGCCACAAATTTCCTTCCACCCAGCGTTCCCCCACGTCTCCCGATAAAAATGATACCTCACTTGTGTGGGTAGGCCTACCGCCCGCGACAGGAAACGCCCCAAAGCGCAACGTGGACACAGCCAAATTTTTGAAGGAAAACAGTGTTTTTTTTTGCAAAGTGCCTACCTGTAGATTTTGGCCTGTAGCTCAGCCGCCACCTAGGGAAACCTACCAAACCTGTGCATTTCTGAAAACTAGAGACCTAGGGGAATCCAAGATGGGGTGACTTGTGTGGCTCGGACCAGGTTCTGTTACCCAGAATCCTTTGCAAACCTCAAAATTTGGCTAAAAAAACACATGTTCCTCACATTTCTGTGGCAGAAAGTTCTGGAATCTGAGAGGAGCCACAAATTTCCTTCCACCCAGCGTTCCCCCACGTCTCCCGATAAAAATGATACCTCACTTATGTGGGTAGGCCTAGCGCCCGCGACAGGAAACGCCCCAAAGCGCAACGTGGACACAGCCAAATTTTTGAAGGAAAACAGAGGTGTTTTTTGCAAAGTGCCTACCTGTAGATTTTGGCCTGTAGCTCAGCCGCCACCTAGGGAAACCTACCAAACCTGTGCATTTCTGAAAACTAGAGACTTAGGGGAATCCAAGATGGGGTGACTTGTGTGGCTCGGACTAGGTTCTGTTACCCAGAATAGTTTGCAAACCTCAAAATTTGGCTAAAAAAACACATGTTCCTCACATTTCTGTGGCAGAAAGTTCTGGAATCTGAGAGGAGCCACAAAATTCCTTCCACCCAGCGTTCCCCCACGTCTCCCGATAAAAATGATACCTCACTTGTGTGGGTAGGCCTAGCGCCCGCGACAGGAAACGCCCCAAAGCACAACGTGGACACAGCCAAATTTTTGAAGGAAAACAGAAGTGTTTTTTGCAAAGTGCCTACCTGTAGAGTTTGGCCTGTAGCTCAGCCGCCACCTAGGGAAACCTACCAAACCTGTGCATTTCTGAAAACTAGAGACCTAGGGGAATCCAAGATGGGGTGACTTGTGTGGCTCGGACCAGGTTCTGTTACCCAGAATCCTTTGCAAACCTCAAAATTTGGCTAAAAAAACACATGTTCCTCACATTTCTGTGGCAGAAAGTTCTAGAATCTGAAGGGAGCCACAAATGTCCTTCCACCCAGCATTCCCCCACGTCTCCCGATAAAAATGATACCTCACTTGTGTGGGTAGGCCTAGCGCCCGCGACAGGAAACGCCCCAAAGCGCAACGTGGACACAGCCAAATTTTTGAAGGAAAACAGAGGTGTTTTTTGCAAAGTGCCTACCTGTAGATTTTGGCCTGTAGCTCAGCCGCCACCTAGGGAAACCTACCAAACCTGTGCATTTCTGAAAATTAGAGACCTAGGGGAATCCAAGATGGGGTGACTTGTGTGGCTCGGACCAGGTTCTGTTACCCAGAATCCTTTGCAAACCTCAAAATTTGGCTAAAAAACCACATGTTCCTCACATTTCTGTGGCAGAAAGTTCTGGAATCTGAGAGGAGCCACAAATTTCCTTCCACCCAGCGTTCCCCCACGTCTCCCGATAAAAATGATACCTCACTTGTGTGGGTAGGCCTACCGCCCGCGACAGGAAACGCCCCAAAGCGCAACGTGGACACAGCCAAATTTTTGAAGGAAAACAGTGTTTTTTTTTGCAAAGTGCCTACCTGTAGATTTTGGCCTGTAGCTCAGCCGCCACCTAGGGAAACCTACCAAACCTGTGCATTTCTGAAAACTAGAGACCTAGGGGAATCCAAGATGGGGTGACTTGTGTGGCTCGGACCAGGTTCTGTTACCCAGAATCCTTTGCAAACCTCAAAATTTGGCTAAAAAAACACATGTTCCTCACATTTCTGTGGCAGAAAGTTCTGGAATCTGAGAGGAGCCACAAATTTCCTTCCACCCAGCGTTCCCCCACGTCTCCCGATAAAAATGATACCTCACTTGTGTGGGTAGGCCTAGCGCCCGCGACAGGAAACGCCCCAAAGCGCAACGTGGACACAGCCAAATTTTTGAAGGAAAACAGAGGTGTTTTTTGCAAAGTGCCTACCTGTAGATTTTGGCCTGTAGCTCAGCCGCCACCTAGGGAAACCTACCAAACCTGTGCATTTCTGAAAACTAGAGACCTAGGGGAATCCAAGATGGGGTGACTTGTGTGGCTCGGACTAGGTTCTGTTACCCAGAATCCTTTGCAAACCTCAAAATGTGGCTAAAAAAACACATGTTCCTCACATTTCTGTGGCAGAAAGTTCTGGAATCTGAGAGGAGCCACAAATTTCCTTCCACCCAGTGTTCCCCCACGTCTCCCGATAAAAATGATACCTCACTTGTGTGGGTAGGCCTAGCGCCCGCGACAGGAAACGCCCCAAAGCGCAACGTGGACACAGTCAAATTTTTGAAGGAAAACAGATGTGTTTTTTGCAAAGTGCCTACCTGTACATTTTGGCCTGTAGCTCAGCCGCCACAAAGGGAAACCTACCAAACCTGTGCATTTCTGAAAACTAGAGACCTAGGGGAATCCAAGATGGGGTGACTTGTGTGGCTCGGACCAGGTTCTGTTACCCAGAATCCTTTGCAAACCTCAAAATTTGGCTAAAAAAACACATGTTCCTCACATTTCTGTGGCAGAAAGTTCTGGAATCTGAGAGGAGCCACAAAATTCCTTCCACCCATAGTTCACCCACGTCTCCCGATAAAAAATATACCTCACTTGTGTGGGTAGGCCTAGCGCCCGCGACAGGAAACGCCCCAAAGCGCAACGTGGACACAGCCAAATTTTTGAAGAAAAACAGAGGTGTTTTTTTCAAAGTGCCTACCTGTAGATTTTGGCCTGTAGCTCAGCCGCCACCTAGGGAAACCTACCAAACCTGTGCATTTCAGAAAACTAGAGACCTAGGGGAATCCAAGATGGGGTGTCTTGTGTGGCTCGGACCAGGTTCTGTTACCCAGAATCCTTTGCAAACCTCAAAATGTGGCTAAAAAAACACATGTTCCTCACATTTCTGTGGCAGAAAGTTCTGAAATCTGAGAGGAGCCACAAATTTCCTTCCACCCAGCATTCCCCCACATCTCCCGATAAAAATGATACCTCACTTGTGTGGGTAGGCCTAGCACCTGCGACAGGAAACGCCCCAAAGCGCAACGTGGACACAGCCAAATTTTTGAAGGAAAACAGAGGTGTTTTTTGCAAAGTGCCTACCTGTAGATTTTGGCCTGTAGCTCAGCCGCCATCTATGGAAACCTACCAAACCTGTGCATTTCTGAAAACTAGAGACCTAGGGGAATTCAAGATGTGGTAACTTGTGTGGCTCGGACCAGGTTCTGTTACCCAGAATCTTTCGCAAACCTCAAAATTTGGCTAAAAAAACACATGTTCCTCACATTTCTGTGGCAGAAAGTTCTGGAATCTGAGAGGAGCCACAAATTTCCTTCCACCCAGTGTTCCCCCACGTCTCCCGATAAAAATGATACCTCACCTGTGTGGGTAGGCCTAGCGCCCACGACAGGAAACGCCCCAAAGCGCAACGTGGACACAGCCAAATTTTTGAAGGAAAACAGAGGTGTTTTTTGCAAAGTGCCTACCTGTAGATTTTGGCCTGTAGCTCAGCCGCCACCTAGGGAAACCTACCAAACATGTGCATTTCTGAAAACTAGAGACCTAGGGGAATCCAAGATGGGGTGACTTGTGTGGCTCGGACCAGGTTCTGTTACCCAGAATCCATTGCAAACCTCCAAATGTGGCTAAAAAAACACATGAACCTCACATTTCTCTGGCAGAAAGTTCTGGAATCTGAGAGGAGCCACAAATTTCCTTCCACCCAGTGTTCCCCCACGTCTCCCGATAAAAATGATACCTCACTTGTGTGGGTAGGCCTAGCGCCCGCGACAGGAAACGCCCCAAAGCGCAACGTGGACACAGCCAAATTTTTGAAGGAAAACAGAGGTGTTTTTTTCAAAGTGCCTACCTGTAGATTTTGGCCTGTAGCTCAGCCGCCACCTAGGGAAACCTACCAAACCTGTGCATTTCTGAAAATTAGAGACCTAGGGGAATCCAAGATGGGGTGACTTGTGTGGCTCGGACCAGGTTCTGTTACCCAGAATCCTTTGCAAACCTCAAAATTTGGCTAAAAAACCACATGTTCCTCACATTTCTGTGGCAGAAAGTTCTGGAATCTGAGAGGAGCCACAAATTTCCTTCCACCCAGCGTTCCCCCACGTCTCCCGATAAAAATGATACCTCACTTGTGTGGGTAGGCCTACCGCCCGCGACAGGAAACGCCCCAAAGCGCAACGTGGACACAGCCAAATTTTTGAAGGAAAACAGTGTTTTTTTTTGCAAAGTGTCTACCTGTAGATTTTGGCCTGTAGCTCAGCCGCCACCTAGGGAAACCTACCAAACCTGTGCATTTCTGAAAACTAGAGACCTAGGGGAATCCAAGATGGGGTGACTTGTGTGGCTCGGACCAGGTTCTGTTACCCAGAATCCTTTGCAAACCTCAAAATTTGGCTAAAAAAACACATGTTCCTCACATTTCTGTGGCAGAAAGTTCTGGAATCTGAGAGGAGCCACAAATTTCCTTCCACCCAGCGTTCCCCCACGTCTCCCGATAAAAATGATACCTCACTTGTGTGGGTAGGCCTAGCGCCCGCGACAGGAAACGCCCCAAAGCGCAACGTGGACACAGCCAAATTTTTGAAGGAAAACAGAGGTGTTTTTTGCAAAGTGCCTACCTGTAGATTTTGGCCTGTAGCTCAGCCGCCACCTAGGGAAACCTACCAAACCTGTGCATTTCTGAAAACTAGAGACCTAGGGGAATCCAAGATGGGGTGAATTGTGTGGCTCGGACCAGGTTCTGTTACCCAGAATCCTTTGCAAACCTCAAAATTTGGCTAAAAAAACACATGTTCCTCACATTTCTGTGGCAGAAAGTTCTAGAATCTGAAGGGAGCCACAAATGTCCTTCCACCCAGCATTCCCCCACGTCTCCCGATAAAAATGATACCTCACTTGTGTGGGTAGGCCTAGCGCCCGCGACAGGAAACGCCCCAAAGCGCAACGTGGACACAGCCAAATTTTTGAAGGAAAACAGAGGTGTTTTTTGCAAAGTGCCTACCTGTAGATTTTGGCCTGTAGCTCAGCCGCCACCTAGGGAAACCTACCAAACCTGTGCATTTCTGAAAACTAGAGACCTAGGGGAATCCAAGATGGGGTGACTTGTGTGGCTCGGACCAGGTTCTGTTACCCAGAATCCTTTGCAAACCTCAAAATTTGGCTAAAAAACCACATGTTCCTCACATTTCTGTGGCAGAAAGTTCTGGAATCTGAGAGGAGCCACAAATTTCCTTCCACCCAGCGTTCCCCCACGTCTCCCGATAAAAATGATACCTCACTTGTGTGGGTAGGCCTACCGCCCGCGACAGGAAACGCCCCAAAGCGCAACGTGGACACAGCCAATTTTTTGAAGGAAAACAGTGTTTTTTTTTGCAAAGTGCCTACCTGTAGATTTTGGCCTGTAGCTCAGCCGCCACCTAGGGAAACCTACCAAACCTGTGCATTTCTGAAAACTAGAGACCTAGGGGAATCCAAGATGGGGTGACTTGTGTGGCTCGGACCAGGTTCTGTTACCCAGAATCCTTTGCAAACCTCAAAATTTGGCTAAAAAAACACATGTTCCTCACATTTCTGTGGCAGAAAGTTCTGGAATCTGAGAGGAGCCACAAATTTCCTTCCACCCAGCGTTCCCCCACGTCTCCCGATAAAAATGATACCTCACTTATGTGGGTAGGCCTAGCGCCCGCGACAGGAAACGCCCCAAAGCGCAACGTGGACACAGCCAAATTTTTGAAGGAAAACAGAGGTGTTTTTTGCAAAGTGCCTACCTGTAGATTTTGGCCTGTAGCTCAGCCGCCACCTAGGGAAACCTACCAAACCTGTGCATTTCTGAAAACTAGAGACCTAGGGGAATCCAAGATGGGGTGACTTGTGTGGCTCGGACCAGGTTCTGTTACCCAGAATAGTTTGCAAACCTCAAAATTTGGCTAAAAAAACACATGTTCCTCACATTTCTGTGGCAGAAAGTTCTGGAATCTGAGAGGAGCCACAAAATTCCTTCCACCCAGCGTTCCCCCACGTCTCCCGATAAAAATGATACCTCACTTGTGTGGGTAGGCCTAGCGCCCGCGACAGGAAACGCCCCAAAGCACAACGTGGACACAGCCAAATTTTTGAAGGAAAACAGAAGTGTTTTTTGCAAAGTGCCTACCTGTAGAGTTTGGCCTGTAGCTCAGCCGCCACCTAGGGAAACCTACCAAACCTGTGCATTTCTGAAAGCTAGAGACCTAGGGGAATCCAAGATGGGGTGACTTGTGTGGCTCGGACCAGGTTCTGTTACCCAGAATCCTTTGCAAACCTCAAAATTTGGCTAAAAAAACACATGTTCCTCACATTTCTGTGGCAGAAAGTTCTAGAATCTGAAGGGAGCCACAAATGTCCTTCCACCCAGAATTCCCCCACGTCTCCCGATAAAAATGATACCTCACTTGTGTGGGTAGGCCTAGCGCCCGCGACAGGAAACGCCCCAAAGCGCAACGTGGACACAGCCAAATTTTTGAAGGAAAACAGAGGTGTTTTTTGCAAAGTGCCTACCTGTAGATTTTGGCCTGTAGCTCAGCCGCCACCTAGGGAAACCTACCAAACCTGTGCATTTCTGAAAATTAGAGACCTAGGGGAATCCAAGATGGGGTGACTTGTGTGGCTCGGACCAGGTTCTGTTACCCAGAATCCTTTGCAAACCTCAAAATTTGGCTAAAAAACCACATGTTCCTCACATTTCTGTGGCAGAAAGTTCTGGAATCTGAGAGGAGCCACAAATTTCCTTCCACCCAGCGTTCCCCCACGTCTCCCGATAAAAATGATACCTCACTTGTGTGGGTAGGCCTACCGCCCGCGACAGGAAACGCCCCAAAGCGCAACGTGGACACAGCCAAATTTTTGAAGGAAAACAGTGTTTTTTTTTGCAAAGTGCCTACCTGTAGATTTTGGCCTGTAGCTCAGCCGCCACCTAGGGAAACCTACCAAACCTGTGCATTTCTGAAAACTAGAGACCTAGGGGAATCCAAGATGGGGTGACTTGTGTGGCTCGGACCAGGTTCTGTTACCCAGAATCCTTTGCAAACCTCAAAATTTGGCTAAAAAAACACATGTTCCTCACATTTCTGTGGCAGAAAGTTCTGGAATCTGAGAGGAGCCACAAATTTCCTTCCACCCAGCGTTCCCCCACGTCTCCCGATAAAAATGATACCTCACTTGTGTGGGTAGGCCTAGCGCCCGCGACAGGAAACGCCCCAAAGCGCAACGTGGACACAGCCAAATTTTTGAAGGAAAACAGAGGTGTTTTTTGCAAAGTGCCTACCTGTAGATTTTGGCCTGTAGCTCAGCCGCCACCTAGGGAAACCTACCAAACCTGTGCATTTCTGAAAACTAGAGACCTAGGGGAATCCAAGATGGGGTGACTTGTGTGGCTCGGACTAGGTTCTGTTACCCAGAATCCTTTGCAAACCTCAAAATGTGGCTAAAAAAACACATGTTCCTCACATTTCTGTGGCAGAAAGTTCTGGAATCTGAGAGGAGCCACAAATTTCCTTCCACCCAGTGTTCCCCCACGTCTCCCGATAAAAATGATACCTCACTTGTGTGGGTAGGCCTAGCGCCCGCGACAGGAAACGCCCCAAAGCGCAACGTGGACACAGTCAAATTTTTGAAGGAAAACAGATGTGTTTTTTGCAAAGTGCCTACCTGTACATTTTGGCCTGTAGCTCAGCCGCCACCTAGGGAAACCTACCAAACCTGTGCATTTCTGAAAACTAGAGACCTAGGGGAATCCAAGATGGGGTGACTTGTGTGGCTCGGACCAGGTTCTGTTACCCAGAATCCTTTGCAAACCTCAAAATTTGGCTAAAAAAACACATGTTCCTCACATTTCTGTGGCAGAAAGTTCTGGAATCTGAGAGGAGCCACAAAATTCCTTCCACCCATAGTTCACCCACGTCTCCCGATAAAAAATATACCTCACTTGTGTGGGTAGGCCTAGCGCCCGCGACAGGAAACGCCCCAAAGCGCAACGTGGACACAGCCAAATTTTTGAAGAAAAACAGAGGTGTTTTTTTCAAAGTGCCTACCTGTAGATTTTGGCCTGTAGCTCAGCCGCCACCTAGGGAAACCTACCAAACCTGTGCATTTCAGAAAACTAGAGACCTAGGGGAATCCAAGATGGGGTGTCTTGTGTGGCTCGGACCAGGTTCTGTTACCCAGAATCCTTTGCAAACCTCAAAATGTGGCTAAAAAAACACATGTTCCTCACATTTCTGTGGCAGAAAGTTCTGAAATCTGAGAGGAGCCACAAATTTCCTTCCACCCAGCATTCCCCCACATCTCCCGATAAAAATGATACCTCACTTGTGTGGGTAGGCCTAGCACCTGCGACAGGAAACGCCCCAAAGCGCAACGTGGACACAGCCAAATTTTTGAAGGAAAACAGAGGTGTTTTTTGCAAAGTGCCTACCTGTAGATTTTGGCCTGTAGCTCAGCCGCCATCTATGGAAACCTACCAAACCTGTGCATTTCTGAAAACTAGAGACCTAGGGGAATTCAAGATGTGGTAACTTGTGTGGCTCGGACCAGGTTCTGTTACCCAGAATCCTTTGCAAACCTCAGAATTTGGCTAAAAAAACACATGTTCCTCACATTTCTGTGGCAGAAAGTTCTGGAATCTGAGAGGAGCCACAAATTTCCTTCCACCCAGCTTTCCCCCACGTCTCCCGATAAAAATGATACCTCACTTTTGTGAGTAGGCCTAGCGCCCGCGACAGGAAACGCCCCAAAGAGCAACGTGGACACAGCCAAATTTTTGAAGGAAAACAGAGGTGTTTTTTGCAAAGTGCCTACCTGTAGATTTTGGCCTGTAGCTCAGCCGCCACCTATGGAAACCTACCAAACCTGTGCATTTCTGAAAACTAGAGACCTAGGGGAATCCAAGATGGGGTGACTTGTGTGACTCGGACAAGGTTCTGTTACCCAGAATCTTTCGCAAACCTCAAAATTTGGCTAAAAAAACACATGTTCCTCACATTTCTGTGGCAGAAAGTTCTGGAATCTGAGAGGAGCCACAAATTTCCTTCCACCCAGTGTTCCCCCACGTCTCCCGATAAAAATGATACCTCACCTGTGTGGGTAGGCCTAGCGCCCGCGACAGGAAACGCCCCAAAGCGCAACGTGGACACAGCCAAATTTTTGAAGGAAAACAGAGGTGTTTTTTGCAAAGTGCCTACCTGTAGATTTTGGCCTGTAGCTCAGCCGCCACCTAGGGAAACCTACCAAACATGTGCATTTCTGAAAACTAGAGACCTAGGGGAATCCAAGATGGGGTGACTTGTGTGGCTCGGACCAGGTTCTGTTACCCAGAATCCATTGCAAACCTCCAAATGTGGCTAAAAAAACACATGAACCTCACATTTCTCTGGCAGAAAGTTCTGGAATCTGAGAGGAGCCACAAATTTCCTTCCACCCAGTGTTCCCCCACGTCTCCCGATAAAAATGATACCTCACTTGTGTGGGTAGGCCTAGCGCCCGCGACAGGAAACGCCCCAAAGCGGAACGTGGACACAGCCAAATTTTTGAAGGAAAACAGAGGTGTTTTTTGCAAAGTGCCTACCTGTAGATTTTGGCCTGTAGCTCAGCCGCCACCTAGGGAAACCTACCAAACCTGTGCATTTCTGAAAACTAGAGACCTAGGGGAATCCAAGATGGGGTGACTTGTGTGGCTCGGACAAGGTTCTGTTACCCAGAATCCTTTGCAAACCTCAAAATTTGGCTAAAAAACCACATGTTCCTCACATTTCTGTGGCAGAAAGTTCTGGAATCTGAGAGGAGCCACAAAATTCCTTCCACCCAGCGTTTCCCCACGTCTCCCGATACAAATTATACCTCACTTGTATGGGTAGGCCTAGCGCCCGCGACAGGAAACGCCCCAAAGCACAACGTGGACACAGCCAAATTTTTGAAGGAAAACAGAAGTGTTTTTTGCAAAATGCCTACCTGTAGAGTTTGGCCTGTAGCTCAGCCGCCACCTAGGGAAACCTACCAAACCTGTGCATTTCTGAAAACTAGAGACCTAGGGGAATCCAAGATGGGGTGACTTGTGTGGCTCGGACCAGGTTCTGTTACCCAGAATCCTTTGCAAACCTCAAAATTTGGCTAAAAAAACACATGAACCTCACATTTCTGTGGCAGAAAGTTCTGGAATCTGAGAGGAGCTACTAATTTCCTTCCACCCAGCGTTCCCCCACGTCTCCCGATAAAAATGATACCTCACTTGTGTGGGTAGGCCTACCGCCCGCGACAGGAAACGCCCCAAAGCGCAACGTGGACACAGCCAAATTTTTGAAGGAAAACAGTGGTGTTTTTTGCAAAGTGCCTACCTGTAGATTTTGGCCTGTAGCTCAGCCGCCACCTAGGGAAACCTACCAAACCTGTGCATTTCTGAAAACTAGAGACCTAGGGGAATCCAAGATGGGGTGACTTGTGTGGCTCGGACCAGGTTCTGTTACCCAGAATCCATTGCAAACCTCCAAATGTGGCTAAAAAAACACATGAACCTCACATTTCTCTGGCAGAAAGTTCTGGAATCTGAGAGGAGCCACAAATTTCCTTCCACCCAGTGTTCCCCCACGTCTCCCGATAAAAATGATACCTCACTTGTGTGGGTAGGCCTAGCGCCCGCGACAGGAAACGCCCCAAAGCGCAACGTGGACACAGCCAAATTTTTGAAGGAAAACAGAGGTGTTTTTTGCAAAGTGCCTACCTGTAGATTTTGGCCTGTAGCTCAGCCGCCACCTAGGGAAACCTACCAAACCTGTGCATTTCTGAAAACTAGAGACCTAGGGGAATCCAAGATGGGGTGACTTGTGTGGCTCGGACAAGGTTCTGTTACCCAGAATCCTTTGCAAACCTCAAAATTTGGCTAAAAAACCACATGTTCCTCACATTTCTGTGGCAGAAAGTTCTGGAATCTGAGAGGAGCCACAAAATTCCTTCCACCCAGCGTTTCCCCACGTCTCCCGATACAAATTATACCTCACTTGTATGGGTAGGCCTAGCGCCCGTGACAGGAAACGCCCCAAAGCACAACGTGGACACAGCCAAATTTTTGAAGGAAAACAGAAGTGTTTTTTGCAAAATGCCTACCTGTAGAGTTTGGCCTGTAGCTCAGCCGCCACCTAGGGAAACCTACCAAACCTGTGCATTTCTGAAAACTAGAGACCTAGGGGAATCCAAGATGGGGTGACTTGTGTGGCTCGGACCAGGTTCTGTTACCCAGAATCCTTTGCAAACCTCAAAATTTGGCTAAAAAAACACATGAACCTCACATTTCTGTGGCAGAAAGTTCTGGAATCTGAGAGGAGCCACAAATTTCCTTCCTCCCAGCGTTCCCCCACGTCTCCCGATAAAAATGATACCTCACTTGTGTGGGTAGGCCTAGCGCCCGCGACAGGAAACGCCCCAAAGCGCAACGTGGACACAGCCAAATTTTTGAAGGAAAACAGAGGTGTTTTTTGCAAAGTGCCTACCTGTAGATTTTGGCCTGTAGCTCAGCCGCCACCTATGGAAACCTACCAAACCTGTGCATTTCTGAAAACTAGAGACCTAGGGGAATCCAAGATGGGGTGACTTGTGTGGCTCGGACCAGGTTCTGTTACCCAGAATCCTTTGCAAACCTCAAAATTTGGCTAAAAAACCACATGTTCCTCACATTTCTGTGGCAGAAAGTTCTGGAATCTGAGAGGAGCTACTAATTTCCTTCCACCCAGCGTTCCCCCACGTCTCCCGATAAAAATGATACCTCACTTGTGTGGGTAGGCCTACCGCCCGCGACAGGAAACGCCCCAAAGCGCAACGTGGACACAGCCAAATTTTTGAAGGAAAACAGTGGTGTTTTTTGCAAAGTGCCTACCTGTAGATTTTGGCCTGTAGCTCAGCCGCCACCTAGGGAAACCTACCAAACCTGTGCATTTCTGAAAACTAGAGACCTAGGGGAATCCAAGATGGGGTGACTTGTGTGGCTCGGACCAGGTTCTGTTACCCAGAATCCTTTGCAAACCTCAAAATGTGGCTAAAAAAACACATGTTCCTCACATTTCTGTGGCAGAAAGTTCTGGAATCTGAGAGGAGCCACAAAATTCCTTCCACCCAGCGTTCCCCCACGTTTCCCGATAAAAATGATACCTCACTTGTGTGGGTAGGCCTAGCGCCCGCGACAGGAAACGCCCCAAAGCGCAACGTGGACACAGCCAAATTTTTGAAGGAAAACAGAGGTGTTTTTTTGCAAAGTGCCTACCTTTAGATTTTGGCCTGTAGCTCAGCCGCCGCCTAGGGAAACCTACCAAACCTGTGCATTTCTGAAAACTAGAGACCTAGGGGAATCCAAGATGGGGTGACTTGTGTGGCTCAGACCAGGTTCTGTTACCCAGAATCCTTTGCAAA
This sequence comes from Pleurodeles waltl, assembly GCF_031143425.1. Classification (NCBI taxonomy): domain Eukaryota; kingdom Metazoa; phylum Chordata; class Amphibia; order Caudata; family Salamandridae; genus Pleurodeles; species Pleurodeles waltl. The sequence goes on from NW_027150028.1 coordinate 44,656, forward strand.
CCTCAAAATTTGGCTAAAAAAACACATGTTCCTCAAATTTCTGTGGCAGAAAGTTCTGGAATATGAGAGGAGCCACAAATTTCTTTCCACCCAGCGTTCCCCCACGTCTCCCGATAAAAATGATACCTCACTTGTGTGGGTAGGCCTAGCGCCCGCGACAGGAAACGCCCCAAAGCGCAACGTGGACACAGCCAAATTTTTGAAGGAAAACAGAGGTGTTTTTTGCAAAGTGCCTACCTGTAGATTTCGGCCTATAGCTCAGCCGCCACCTAGGGAAACCTACCAAACCTGTGCATTTCTGAAAACTAGAGACCTAGGGGAATCCAAGATGGGGTGACTTGTGTGGCTCGGACCAGGTTCTGTTACCCAGAATCCTTTGCAAACCTCAAAATTTGGCTAAAAAAACACATGTTCCTCACATTTCTGTGGCAGAAAGTTCTGGAATCTGAGAGGAGCCACAAAATTCCTTCCACCCAGCGTTCCCCCACGTCTCCCGATAAAAATGATACCTCACTTGTGTGGGTAGGCCTAGCGCCCGCGACAGGAAACGCCCCAAAGCACAACGTGGACACAGCCAAATTTTTGAAGGAAAACAGAAGTGTTTTTTGCAAAGTGCCTACCTGTAGAGTTTGGCCTGTAGCTCAGCCGCCACCTAGGGAAACCTACCAAACCTGTGCATTTCTGAAAACTAGAGACCTAGGGGAATCCAAGATGGGGTGACTTGTGTGGCTCGGACCAGGTTCTGTTACCCAGAATCCTTTGCAAACCTCAAAATTTGGCTAAAAAAACACATGTTCCTCACATTTCTGTGGCAGAAAGTTCTGGAATCTGAAGGGAGCCACAAATGTCCTTCCACCCAGCATTCCCCCACGTCTCCCGATAAAAATGATACCTCACTTGTGTGGGTAGGCCTAGCGCCCGCGACAGGAAACGCCCCAAAGCGCAACGTGGACACAGCCAAATTTTTGAAGGAAAACAGAGGTGTTTTTTGCAAAGTGCCTACCTGTAGATTTTGGCCTGTAGCTCAGCCGCCACCTAGGGAAACCTACCAAACCTGTGCATTTCTGAAAACTAGAGACCTAGGGGAATCCAAGATGGGGTGACTTGTGTGGCTCGGACCAGGTTCTGTTACCCAGAATCCTTTGCAAACCTCAAAATTTGGCTAAAAAACCACATGTTCCTCACATTTCTGTGGCAGAAAGTTCTGGAATCTGAGAGGAGCCACAAATTTCCTTCCACCCAGCGTTCCCCCACTTCTCCCGATAAAAATGATACCTCACTTGTGTGGGTAGGCCTAGCGCCCGCGACAGGAAACGCCCCAAAGCGCAACGTGGACACAGCCAAATTTTTGAAGGAAAACAGAGGTGTTTTTTGCAAAGTGCCTACCTGTAGATTTTGGCCTGTAGCTCAGCCGCCATCTATGGAAACCTACCAAACCTGTGCATTTCTGAAAACTAGAGACCTAGGGGAATCCAAGATGGGGTAACTTGTGTGGCTCGGACCAGGTTCTGTTACCCAGAATCCTTTGCAAACCTGAGAATTTGGCTAAAAAAACACATGTTCCTCAAATTTCTGTGGCAGAAAGTTCTGGAATCTGAGAGGAGCCACAAATTTCCTTCCACCCAGTGTTCCCCCACGTCTCCCGATAAAAATGATATCTCACCTGTGTGGGTAGGCCTAGCGCCCGCGACAGGAAACGCCCCAAAGCGCAACGTGGACACAGCCAAATTTTTGAAGGAAAACAGAGGTGTTTTTTGCAAAGTGCCTACCTGTAGATTTTGGCCTGTAGCTCAGCCGCCACCTAGGGAAACCTACCAAACCTGTGCATTTCTGAAAACTAGAGACCTAGGGGAATCCAAGATGGGGTGACTTGTGTGGCTCGGACCAGGTTCTGTTACCCAGAATCCTTTGCAAACCTCAAAATTTGGCTAAAAAACCACATGTTCCTCACATTTCTGTGGCAGAAAGTTCTGGAATCTGAGAGGAGCCACAAATTTCCTTCCACCCAGCGTTCCCCCACGTCTCCCGATAAAAATGATACCTCACTTGTGTGGGTAGGCCTACCGCCCGCGACAGGAAACGCCCCAAAGCGCAACATGGACACAGCCAAATTTTTGAAGGAAAACAGTGGTGTTTTTTGCAAAGTGCCTACCTGTATATTTTGGCCTGTAGCTCAGCCGCCACCTAGGGAAACCTACCAAACCTGTGCATTTCTGAAAACTAGAGACCTAGGGGAATCCAAGATGGGGTGACTTGTGTGGCTCGGACCAGGTTCTGTTACCCAGAATCCTTTGCAAACCTCAAAATTTGGCTAAAAAAACACATGTTCCTCACATTTCTGTGGCAGAAAGTTCTGGAATCTGAGAGGAGCCACAAAATTCCTTCCACCCAGAGTTCACCCACGTCTCCCGATAAAAATTATACCTCACTTGTGTGGGTAGGCCTAGCGCCCGCGACAGGAAACGCCCCAAAGCGCAACGTGGACACAGCCAAATTTTTGAAGGAAAACAGAGGTGTTTTTTGCAAAGTGCCTACCTGTAGATTTTGGCCTATAGCTCAGCCGCCACCTAGGGAAACCTACCAATCCTGTGCATTTCTGAAAACTAGAGACCTAGGGGAATCCAAGATGGGGTGACTTGTGTGGCTCGGACCAGGTTCTGTTACCCAGAATCCTTTGCAAACCTCAAAATTTGGCTAAAAAAACACATGTTCCTCACATTTCTGTGGCAGAAAGTTCTGGAATCTGAGAGGAGCCACAAAATTCCTTCCACCCAGCGTTCCCCCACGTCTCCCGATAAAAATGATACCTCACTTGTGTGGGTAGGCCTAGCGCCCGCGACAGGAAACGCCCCAAAGCAGAACGTGGACACAGCCAAATTTTTGAAGGAAAACAGAAGTGTTTTTTGCAAAGTGCCTACCTGTAGAGTTTGGCCTGTAGCTCAGCCGCCACCTAGGGAAACCTACCAAACCTGTGCATTTCTGAAAACTAGAGACCTAGGGGAATCCAAGATGGGGTGACTTGTGTGGCTCGGACCATGTTCTGTTACTCAGAATCCTTTGCAAACCTCAAAATTTGGCTAAAAAAACACATGTTCCTCACATTTCTGTGGCAGAATGTTCTGGAATCTGAAGGGAGCCACAAATGTCCTTCCACCCAGCATTCCCCCACGTCTCCCGATAAAAATGATACCTCACTTGTGTGGTTAGGCCTACCGCCCGCGACAGGAAACGCCCCAAAGCGCAACGTGGACACAGCCAAATTTTTGAAGGAAAACAGTGGTGTTTTTTGCAAACTGCCTACCTGTAGATTTTGGCCTGTAGCTCAGCCGCCACCTAGGGAAACCTACCAAACCTGTGCATTTCTGAAAACTAGAGACCTAGGGGAATCCAAGATGGGGTGACTTGTGTGGCTCGGACCAGGTTCTGTTTCCCAGAATCCTTTGCAAACCTCAAAATTTGGCTAAAAAAACACATGTTCCTCACATTTCTGTGGCAGAAAGTTCTGGAATCTGAGAGGAGCCACAACATTCCTTCCACCCAGAGTTCACCCACGTCTCCCAATAAAAATTATACCTCACTTGTGTGGGTAGGCCTAGCGCCCGCGACAGGAAACGCCCCAAAGCGCAAAGTGGACACAGACAAATTTTTGAAGAAAAACAGAGGTGTTTTTTGCAAAGTGCCTACCTGTAGATTTTGGCCTGTAGCTCAGCCGCCACCTAGGGAAACCTACCAAACCTGTGCATTTCTGAAAACTAGAGACCTAGGGGAATCCAAGATGGGGTGTCTTGTGTGGCTCGGACCAGGTTCTGTTACCCAGAATCCTTTGCAAACCTCAAAATGTGGCTAAAAAAACACATGTTCCTCACATTTCTGTGGCAGAAAGTTCTGAAATCTGAGAGGAGCCACAAATTTCCTTCCACCCAGCGTTCCCCCACATCTCCCGATAAAAATGATACCTCACTTGTGTGGGTAGGCCTAGCGCCCGCGACAGGAAACGCCCCAAAGCGCAACGTGGACACAGCCAAATTTTTGAAGGAAAACAGAGGTGTTTTTTGCAAAGTGCCTACCTGTAGATTTTGGCCTGTAGCTCAGCCGCCACCTAGGGAAACCTACCAAACCTGTGCATTTCTGAAAACTAGAGACCTAGGGGAATCCAAGATGGGGTGACTTGTGTGGCTCGGACCAGGTTCTGTTACCCAGAATCCTTTGCAAACCTCAAAATTTGGCTAAAAAAACACATGTTCCTCACATTTCTGTGGCAGAAAGTTCTAGAATCTGAAGGGAGCCACAAATGTCCTTCCACCCAGCATTCCCCCACGTCTCCCGATAAAAATGATACCTCACTTGTGTGGGTAGGCCTAGCGCCCGCGACAGGAAACGCCCCAAAGCGCAACGTGGACACAGCCAAATTTTTGAAGGAAAACAGAGGTGTTTTTTGCAAAGTGCCTACCTGTAGATTTTGGCCTGTAGCTCAGCCGCCACCTAGGGAAACCTACCAAACCTGTGCATTTCTGAAAACTAGAGACCTAGGGGAATCCAAGATGGGGTGACTTGTGTGGCTCGGACCAGGTTCTGTTTCCCAGAATCCTTTGCAAACCTCAAAATTTGGTTAAAAAACCACATGTTCCTCACATTTCTGTGGCAGAAAGTTCTGGAATCTGAGAGGAGCCACAAATTTCCTTCCACCCAGCGTTCCCCCACGTCTCCCGATAAAAATGATACCTCACTTGTGTGGGTAGGCCTAGTGCCCGCGACAGGAAACGCCCCAAAGCGCAACGTGGACACAGCCAAATTTTTGAAGGAAAACAGAGGTGTTTTTTGCAAAGTGCCTACCTGTAGATTTTGGCCTGTAGCTCAGCCGCCACCTAGGGAAACCTACCAAACCTGTGCATTTCTGAAAACTAGAGACCTAGGGGAATCCAAGATGGGGTGACTTGTGTGGCTCGGACTAGGTTCTGTTACCCAGAATCCTTTGCAAACCTCAAAATGTGGCTAAAAAAACACATGTTCCTCACATTTCTGTGGCAGAAAGTTCTGGAATCTGAGAGGAGCCACAAATTTCCTTCCACCCAGTGTTCCCCCACGTCTCCCGATAAAAATGATACCTCACTTGTGTGGGTAGGCCTAGCGCCCGCGACAGGAAACGCCCCAAAGCGCAACGTGGACACAGCCAAATTTTTGAAGGAAAACAGATGTGTTTTTTCCAAAGTGCCTACCTGTACATTTTGGCCTGTAGCTCAGCCGCCACCTAGGGAAACCTACCAAACCTGTGCATTTCTGAAAACTAGAGACCTAGGGGAATCCAAGATGGGGTGACTTGTGTGGCTCGGACCAGGTTCTGTTACCCAGAATCCTTTGCAAACCTCAAAATTTGGCTAAAAAAACACATGTTCCTCACATTTCTGTGGCAGAAAGTTCTGGAATCTGAGAGGAGCCACAAAATTCCTTCCACCCAGAGTTCACCCACGTCTCCCGATAAAAAATATACCTCACTTGTGTGGGTAGGCCTAGCGCCCGCGACAGGAAACGCCCCAAAGCGCAACGTGGACACAGCCAAATTTTTGAAGAAAAACAGAGGTTTTTTTTGCAAAGTGCCTACCTGTAGATTTTGGCCTGTAGCTCAGCCGCCACCTAGGGAAACCTACCAAACCTGTGCATTTCTGAAAACTAGAGACCTAGGGGAATCCAAGATGGGGTGTCTTGTGTGGCTCGGACCAGGTTCTGTTACCCAGAATCCTTTGCAAACCTCAAAATGTGGCTAAAAAAACACATGTTCCTCACATTTCTGTGGCAGAAAGTTCTGAAATCTGAGAGGAGCCACAAATTTCCTTCCACCCAGCGTTCCCCCACATCTCCCGATAAAAATGATACCTCACTTGTGTGGGTAGGCCTAGCGCCCGCGACAGGAAACGCCCCAAAGCACAACGTGGACACAGCCAAATTTTTGAAGGAAAACAGAAGTGTTTTTTGCAAAGTGCCTACCTGTAGAGTTTGGCCTGTAGCTCAGCCGCCACCTAGGAAAACCTACCAAACCTGTGCATTTCTGAATACTAGAGACCTAGGGGAATCCAAGATGGGGTGACTTGTGTGGCTCGGACCAGGTTCTGTTACCCAGAATCCTTTGCAAACCTCAAAATTTGGCTAAAAAAACACATGTTCCTCACATTTCTGTGGCAGAAAGTTCTGGAATCTGAGAGGAGCCACAAAATTCCTTCCACCCAGCGTTCCCCCCACGTCTCCCGATAAAAATGATACCTCACTTGTGTGGGTAGGCCTAGCGCCCGCGACAGGAAACGCCCCAAAGCACAACGTGGACACAGCCAAATTTTTGAAGGAAAACAGAAGTGTTTTTTGCAAAGTGCCTATCTGTAGAGTTTGGCCTGTAGCTCAGCCGCCACCTAGGGAAACCTACCAAACCTGAGCATTTCTGAAAACTAGAGACCTAGGGGAATCCAAGATGGGGTGACTTGTGTGGCTCGGACCAGGTTCTGTTACCCAGAATCCTTTGCAAACCTCAAAATTTGGCTAAAAAAAACACATGTTCCTCACATTTCTGTGGCAGAAAGTTCTAGAATCTGAAGGGAGCCACAAATGTCCTTCCACCCAGCATTCCCCCACGTCTCCCGATAAAAATGATACCTCACTTGTGTGGGTAGGCCTAGCGCCCGCGACAGGAAACGCCCCAAAGCGCAACGTGGACACAGCCAAATTTTTGAAGGAAAACAGAGGTGTTTTTTGCAAAGTGCCTACCTGTAGATTTTGGCCTGTAGCTCAGCCGCCACCTAGGGAAACCTACCAAACCTGTGCATTTCTGAAAACTAGAGACCTAGGGGAATCCAAGATGGGGTGACTTGTGTGGCTCGGACCAGGTTCTGTTACCCAGAATCCTTTGCAAACCTCAAAATTTGGCTAAAAAACCACATGTTCCTCACATTTCTGTGGCAGAAAGTTCTGGAATCTGAGAGGAGCCACAAATTTCCTTCCACCCAGCGTTCCCCCACGTCTCCCGATAAAAATGATACCTCACTTGTGTGGGTAGGCCTACCGCCCGCGACAGGAAACGCCCCAAAGCGCAACGTGGACACAGCCAAATTTTTGAAGGAAAACAGTGTTTTTTTTTGCAAAGTGCCTACCTGTAGATTTTGGCCTGTAGCTCAGCCGCCACCTAGGGAAACCTACCAAACCTGTGCATTTCTGAAAACTAGAGACCTAGGGGAATCCAAGATGGGGGGACTTGTGTGGCTCGGACCAGGTTCTGTTACCCAGAATCCTTTGCAAACCTCAAAATTTGGCTAAAAAAACACATGTTCCTCACATTTCTGTGGCAGAAAGTTCTGGAATCTGAGAGGAGCCACAAATTTCCTTCCACCCAGCGTTCCCCCACGTCTCCCGATAAAAATGATACCTCACTTGTGTGGGTAGGCCTAGCGCCCGCGACAGGAAACGCCCCAAAGCGCAACGTGGACACAGCCAAATTTTTGAAGGAAAACAGAGGTGTTTTTTGCAAAGTGCCTACCTGTAGATTTTGGCCTGTAGCTCAGCCGCCACCTAGGGAAACCTACCAAACCTGTGCATTTCTGAAAACTAGAGACCTAGGGGAATCCAAGATGGGGTGACTTGTGTGGCTCGGACTAGGTTCTGTTACCCAGAATAGTTTGCAAACCTCAAAATTTGGCTAAAAAAACACATGTTCCTCACATTTCTGTGGCAGAAAGTTCTGGAATCTGAGAGGAGCCACAAAATTCCTTCCACCCAGCGTTCCCCCACGTCTCCCGATAAAAATGATACCTCACTTGTGTGGGTAGGCCTAGCGCCCGCGACAGGAAACGCCCCAAAGCACAACGTGGACACAGCCAAATTTTTGAAGGAAAACAGAAGTGTTTTTTGCAAAGTGCCTACCTGTAGAGTTTGGCCTGTAGCTCAGCCGCCACCTAGGGAAACCTACCAAACCTGTGCATTTCTGAAAACTAGAGACCTAGGGGAATCCAAGATGGGGTGACTTGTGTGGCTCGGACCAGGTTCTGTTACCCAGAATCCTTTGCAAACCTCAAAATTTGGCTAAAAAAACACATGTTCCTCACATTTCTGTGGCAGAAAGTTCTAGAATCTGAAGGGAGCCACAAATGTCCTTCCACCCAGCATTCCCCCACGTCTCCCGATAAAAATGATACCTCACTTGTGTGGGTAGGCCTAGCGCCCGCGACAGGAAACGCCCCAAAGTGCAACGTGGACACAGCCAAATTTTTGAAGGAAAACAGAGGTGTTTTTTGCAAAGTGCCTACCTGTAGATTTTGGCCTGTAGCTCAGCCGCCACCTAGGGAAACCTACCAAACCTGTGCATTTCTGAAAACTAGAGACCTAGGGGAATCCAAGATGGGGTGACTTGTGTGGCTCGGACCAGGTTCTGTTACCCAGAATCCTTTGCAAACCTCAAAATTTGGCTAAAAAACCACATGTTCCTCACATTTCTGTGGCAGAAAGTTCTGGAATCTGAGAGGAGCCACAAATTTCCTTCCACCCAGCGTTCCCCCACGTCTCCCGATAAAAATGATACCTCACTTGTGTGGGTAGGCCTACCGCCCGCGACAGGAAACGCCCCAAAGCGCAACGTGGACACAGCCAAATTTTTGAAGGAAAACAGTGGTTTTTTTTGCAAAGTGCCTACCTGTAGATTTTGGCCTGTAGCTCAGCCGCCACCTAGGGAAACCTACCAAACCTGTGCATTTCTGAAAACTAGAGACCTAGGGGAATCCAAGATGGGGTGACTTGTGTGGCTCGGACCAGGTTCTGTTACCCAGAATCCTTTGCAAACCTCAAAATTTGGCTAAAAAAACACATGTTCCTCACATTTCTGTGGCAGAAAGTTCTGGAATCTGAGAGGAGCCACAAATTTCCTTCCACCCAGCGTTCCCCCACGTCTCCCGATAAAAATGATACCTCACTTGTGTGGGTAGGCCTAGCGCCCGCGACAGGAAACGCCCCAAAGCGCAACGTGGACACAGCCAAATTTTTGAAGGAAAACAGAGGTGTTTTTTGCAAAGTGCCTACCTGTAGATTTTGGCCTGTAGCTCAGCCGCCACCTAGGGAAACCTACCAAACCTGTGCATTTCTGAAAACTAGAGACCTAGGGGAATCCAAGATGGGGTGACTTGTGTGGCTCGGACTAGGTTCTGTTACCCAGAATCCTTTGCAAACCTCAAAATGTGGCTAAAAAAACACATGTTCCTCACATTTCTGTGGCAGAAAGTTCTGGAATCTGAGAGGAGCCACAAATTTCCTTCCACCCAGTGTTCCCCCACGTCTCCCGATAAAAATGATACCTCACTTGTGTGGGTAGGCCTAGCGCCCGCGACAGGAAACGCCCCAAAGCGCAACGTGGACACAGCCAAATTTTTGAAGGAAAACAGATGTGTTTTTTGCAAAGTGCCTACCTGTACATTTTGGCCTGTAGCTCAGCCGCCACCTAGGGAAACCTACCAAACCTGTGCATTTCTGAAAACTAGAGACCTAGGGGAATCCAAGATGGGGTGACTTGTGTGGCTCGGACCAGGTTCTGTTACCCAGAATCCTTTGCAAACCTCAAAATTTGGCTAAAAAAACACATGTTCCTCACATTTCTGTGGCAGAAAGTTCTGGAATCTGAGAGGAGCCACAAAATTCCTTCCACCCATAGTTCACCCACGTCTCCCGATAAAAAATATACCTCACTTGTGTGGGTAGGCCTAGCGCCCGCGACAGGAAACGCCCCAAAGCGCAACGTGGACACAGCCAAATTTTTGAAGGAAAACAGAGGTGTTTTTTGCAAAGTGCCTACCTGTAGATTTTGGCCTGTAGCTCAGCCGCCATCTATGGAAACCTACCAAACCTGTGCATTTCTGAAAACTAGAGACCTAGGGGAATTCAAGATGTGGTAACTTGTGTGACTCAGACCAGGTTCTGTTACCCAGAATCCTTTGCAAACCTCAAAATTTGGCTAAAAAAACACATGTTCCTCAAATTTCTGTGGCAGAAAGTTCAGGAATCTGAGAGGAGCCACAAATTTCTTTCCACCCAGCGTTCCCCCACGTCTCCCGATAAAAATGATACCTCACTTGTGTGGGTAGGCCTAGCGCCCGCGACAGGAAACGCCCCAAAGCGCAACGTGGACACAGCCATATTTTTGAAGGAAAACAGAGGTGTTTTTTGCAAAGTGCCTACCTGTAGATTTTGGCCTATAGCTCAGCCGCCACCTAGGGAAACCTACCAAACCTGTGCATTTCTGAAAACTAGAGACCTAGGGGAATCCAAGATGGGGTGACTTGTGTGGCTCGGACCAGGTTCTGTTACCCAGAATCCTTTGCAAACCTCAGAATTTGGCTAAAAAAACACATGTTCCTCAAATTTCTGTGGCAGAAAGTTCTGGAATCTGAGAGGAGCCACAAATTTCTTTCCACCCAGCTTTCCCCCACGTCTCCCGATAAAAATGATACCTCACTTGTGTGAGTAGGCCTAGCGCCCGCGACAGGAAACGCCCCAAAGCGCAACGTGGACACAGCCAAATTTTTGAAGGAAAACAGAGGTGTTTTTTGCAAAGTGCCTACCTGTAGATTTTGGCCTATAGCTCAGCCGCCACCTAGGGAAACCTACCAAACCTGTGCATTTCTGAAAACTAGAGACCTAGGGGAATCCAAGATGGGGTGACTTGTGTGGCTCGGACCAGGTTCTGTTACCCAGAATCCTTTGCAAACCTCAAAATTTGGCTAAAAAAACACATGTTCCTCACATTTCTGTGGCAGAAAGTTCTGGAATCTGAGAGGAGCCACAAAATTCCTTCCACCCAGCGTTCCCCCACGTCTCCCGATAAAAATGATACCTCACTTGTGTGGGTAGGCCTAGCGCCCGCGACAGGAAACGCCCCAAAGCACAACGTGGACACAGCCAAATTTTTGAAGGAAAACAGAAGTGTTTTTTGCAAAGTGCCTACCTGTAGAGTTTGGCCTGTAGCTCAGCCGCCACCTAGGGAAACCTACCAAACCTGTGCATTTCTGAAAACTAGAGACCTAGGGGAATCCAAGATGGGGTGACTTGTGTGGCTCGGACCAGGTTCTGTTACCCAGAATCCTTTGCAAACCTCAAAATTTGGCTAAAAAAACACATGTTCCTCACATTTCTGTGGCAGAAAGTTCTGGAATCTGAAGGGAGCCACAAATGTCCTTCCACCCAGCATTCCCCCACGTCTCCCGATAAAAATGATACCTCACTTGTGTGGGTAGGCCTAGCGCCCGCGACAGGAAACGCCCCAAAGCGCAACGTGGACACAGCCAAATTTTTGAAGGAAAACAGAGGTGTTTTTTGCAAAGTGCCTACCTGTAGATTTTGGCCTGTAGCTCAGCCGCCACCTAGGGAAACCTCCAAACCTGTGCATTTCTGAAAACTAGAGACCTAGGGGAATCCAAGATGGGGTGACTTGTGTGGCTCGGACCAGGTTCTGTTACCCAGAATCCTTTGCAAACCTCAAAATTTGGCTAAAAAACCACATGTTCCTCACATTTCTGTGGCAGAAAGTTCTGGAATCTGAGAGGAGCCACAAATTTCCTTCCACCCAGCGTTCCCCCACTTCTCCCGATAAAAATGATACCTCACTTGTGTGGGTAGGCCTAGCGCCCGCGACAGGAAACGCCCCAAAGCGCAACGTGGACACAGCCAAATTTTTGAAGGAAAACAGAGGTGTTTTTTGCCAAGTGCCTACCTGTAGATTTTGGCCTATAGCTCAGCCGCCACCTAGGGAAACCTACCAAACCTGTGCATTTCTGAAAACTAGAGACCTAGGGGAATCCAAGATGGGGTGACTTGTGTGGCTCGGACCAGGTTCTGTTACCCAGAATCCTTTGCAAACCTCAAAATTTGGCCAAAAAAACACATGTTCCTCACATTTCTGTGGCAGAAAGTTCTGGAATCTGAGAGGAGCCACAAAATTCCTTCCACCCAGCGTTCCCCCACGTCTCCCGATAAAAATGATACCTCACTTGTGTGGGTAGGCCTAGCGCCCGCGACAGGAAACGCCCCAAAGCACAACGTGGACACAGCCAAATTTTTGAAGGAAAACAGAAGTGTTTTTTGCAAAGTGCCTACCTGTAGAGTTTGGCCTGTAGCTCAGCCGCCACCTAGGGAAACCTACCAAACCTGTGCATTTCTGAAAACTAGAGACCTAGGGGAATCCAAGATGGGGTGACTTGTGTGGCTCGGACCAGGTTCTGTTACCCAGAATCCTTTGCAAACCTCAAAATTTGGCTAAAAAAACACATGTTCCTCACATTTCTGTGGCAGAAAGTTCTGGAATCTGAAGGGAGCCACAAATGTCCTTCCACCCAGCATTCCCCCACGTCTCCCGATAAAAATGATACCTCACTTGTGTGGGTAGGCCTAGCGCCCGCGACAGGAAACGCCCCAAAGCGCAACGTGGACACAGCCAAATTTTTGAAGGAAAACAGAGGTGTTTTTTGCAAAGTGCCTACCTGTAGATTTTGGCCTGTAGCTCAGCCGCCACCTAGGGAAACCTACCAAACCTGTGCATTTCTGAAAACTAGAGACCTAGGGGAATCCAAGATGGGGTGACTTGTGTGGCTCGGACCAGGTTCTGTTACCCAGAATCCTTTGCAAACCTCAAAATTTGGCTAAAAAACCACATGTTCCTCACATTTCTGTGGCAGAAAGTTCTGGAATCTGAGAGGAGCCACAAATTTCCTTCCACCCAGCGTTCCCCCACTTCTCCCGATAAAAATGATACCTCACTTGTGTGGGTAGGCCTAGCGCCCGCGACAGGAAACGCCCCAAAGCGCAACGTGGACACAGCCAAATTTGTGAAGGAAAACAGAGGTGTTTTTTGCCAAGTGCCTACCTGTAGATTTTGGCCTGTAGCTCAGCCGCCATCTATGGAAACCTACCAAACCTGTGCATTTCTGAAAACTAGAGACCTAGGGGAATCCAAGATGGGGTAACTTGTGTGGCTCGGACCAGGTTCTGTTACCCAGAATCCTTTGCAAACCTCAGAATTTGGCTAAAAAAACACATGTTCCTCAAATTTCTGTGGCAGAAAGTTCTGGAATCTGAGAGGAGCCACAAATTTCTTTCCACCCAGCTTTCCCCCACGTCTCCCGATAAAAATGATACCTCACTTGTGTGAGTAGGCCTAGCGCCCGCGACAGGAAACGCCCCAAAGCGCAACGTGGACACAGCCAAATTTTTGAAAGAAAACAGAGGTGTTTTTTGCAAAGTGCCTACCTGTAGATTTTGGCCTGTAGCTCAGCCGCCACCTAGGGAAACCTACCAAACCTGTGCATTTCTGAAAACTAGAGACCTAGGGGAATCCAAGATGGGGTGACTTGTGTGGCTCGGACAAGGTTCTGTTACCCAGAATCCTTTGCAAACCTCAAAATTTGGCTAAAAAAACACATGTTCCTCACATTTCTGTGGCAGAAAGTTCTGGAATCTGAGAGGAGCCACAAATTTCCTTCCACCCAGTGTTCCCCCACGTCTCCCGATAAAAATGATACCTCACCTGTGTGGGTAGGCCTAGCGCCCGCGACAGGAAACGCCCCAAAGCGCAACGTGGACACAGCCAAATTTTTGAAGGAAAACAGAGGTGTTTTTTGCAAAGTGCCTACCTGTAGATTTTGGCCTGTAGCTCAGCCGCCACCTAGGGAAACCTACCAAACCTGTGCATTTCTGAAAACTAGAGACCTAGGGGAATCCAAGATGGGGTGACTTGTGTGGCTCGGACCAGGTTCTGTTACCCAGAATCCTTTGCAAACCTCAAAATTTGGCTAAAAAACCACATGTTCCTCACATTTCTGTGGCAGAAAGTTCTGGAATCTGAGAGGAGCCACAAATTTCCTTCCACCCAGCGTTCCCCCACGTCTCCCGATAAAAATGATACCTCACTTGTGTGGGTAGGCCTACTGCCCGCGACAGGAAACGCCCCAAAGCGCAACATGGACACAGCCAAATTTTTGAAGGAAAACAGTGGTGTTTTTTGCAAAGTGCCTACCTGTAGATTTTGGCCTGTAGCTCAGCCGCCACCTAGGGAAACCTACCAAACCTGTGCATTTCTGAAAACTAGAGACCTAGGGGAATCCAAGATGGGGTGACTTGTGTGGCTCGGACCAGGTTCTGTTACCCAGAATCCTTTGCAAACCTCAAAATTTGGCTAAAAAAACACATGTTCCTCACATTTCTGTGGCAGAAAGTTCTGGAATCTGAGAGGAGCCACAAAATTCCTTCCACCCAGAGTTCACCCACGTCTCCCGATAAAAATTATACCTCACTTGTGTGGGTAGGCCTAGCGCCCGCGACAGGAAACGCCCCAAAGCGCAACGTGGACACAGCCAAATTTTTGAAGGAAAACAGAGGTGTTTTTTGCAAAGTGCCTACCTGTAGATTTTGGCCTATAGCTCAGCCGCCACCTAGGGAAACCTACCAAACCTGTGCATTTCTGAAAACTAGAGACCTAGGGGAATCCAAGATGGGGTGACTTGTGTGGCTCGGACCAGGTTCTGTTACCCAGAATCCTTTGCAAACCTCAAAATTTGGCTAAAAAAACACATGTTCCTCACATTTCTGTGGCAGAAAGTTCTGGAATCTGAGAGGAGCCACAAAATTCCTTCCACCCAGCGTTCCCCCACGTCTCCCGATAAAAATGATACCTCACTTGTGTGGGTAGGCCTAGCGCCCGCGACAGGAAACGCCCCAAAGCACAACGTGGACACAGCCAAATTTTTGAAGGAAAACAGAAGTGTTTTTTGCAAAGTGCCTACCTGTAGAGTTTGGCCTGTAGCTCAGCCGCCACCTAGGGAAACCTACCAAACCTGTGCATTTCTGAAAACTAGAGACCTAGGGGAATCCAAGATGGGGTGACTTGTGTGGCTCGGACCAGGTTCTGTTACCCAGAATCCTTTGCAAACCTCAAAATTTGGCTAAAAAAACACATGTTCCTCACATTTCTGTGGCAGAAAGTTCTAGAATCTGAAGGGAGCCACAAATGTCCTTCCACCCAGCATTCCCCCACGTCTCCCGATAAAAATGATACCTCACTTGTGTGGGTAGGCCTAGCGCCCGCGACAGGAAACGCCCCAAAGCGCAACGTGGACACAGCCAAATTTTTGAAGGAAAACAGAGGTGTTTTTTGCAAAGTGCCTACCTGTAGATTTTGGCCTGTAGCTCAGCCGCCACCTAGGGAAACCTACCAAACCTGTGCATTTCTGAAAACTAGAGACCTAGGGGAATCCAAGATGGGGTGACTTGTGTGGCTCGGACCAGGTTCTGTTACCCAGAATCCTTTGCAAACCTCAAAATTTGGCTAAAAAACCACATGTTCCTCACATTTCTGTGGCAGAAAGTTCTGGAATCTGAGAGGAGCCACAAATTTCCTTCCACCCAGCGTTCCCCCACGTCTCCCGATAAAAATGATACCTCACTTGTGTGGGTAGGCCTACCGCCCGCGACAGGAAACGCCCCAAAGCGCAACGTGGACACAGCCACATTTTTGAAGGAAAACAGTGTTTTTTTTTTGCAAAGTGCCTACCTGTAGATTTTGGCCTGTAGCTCAGCCGCCACCTAGGGAAACCTACCAAACCTGTGCATTTCTGAAAACTAGAGACCTAGGGGAATCCAAGATGGGGTGACTTGTGCGGCTCGGACCAGGTTCTGTTACCCAGAATCCTTTGCAAACCTCAAAATTTGGCTAAAAAAACACATGTTCCTCACATTTCTGTGGCAGAAAGTTCTGGAATCTGAGAGGAGCCACAAATTTCCTTCCACCCAGCGTTCCCCCACGTCTCCCGATAAAAATGATACCTCACTTGTGTGGGTAGGCCTAGCGCCCGCGACAGGAAACGCCCCAAAGCGCAACGTGGACACAGCCAAATTTTTGAAGGAAAACAGAGGTGTTTTTTGCAAAATGCCTACCTGTAGATTTTGGCCTGTAGCTCAGCCGCCACCTAGGGAAACCTACCAAACCTGTGCATTTCTGAAAACTAGAGACCTAGGGGAATCCAAGATGGGGTGACTTGTGTGGCTCGGACTAGGTTCTGTTACCCAGAATCCTTTGCAAACCTCAAAATGTGGCTAAAAAAACACATGTTCCTCACATTTCTGTGGCAGAAAGTTCTGGAATCTGAGAGGAGCCACAAATTTCCTTCCACCCAGTGTTCCCCCACGTCTCCCGATAAAAATGATACCTCACTTGTGTGGGTAGGCCTAGAGCCCGCGACAGGAAACGCCCCAAAGCGCAACGTGGACACAGCCAAATTTTTGAAGGAAAACAGGTGTGTTTTTTGCAAAGTGCCTACCTGTACATTTTGGCCTGTAGCTCAGCCGCCACCTAGGGAAACCTACCAAACCTGTGCATTTCTGAAAACTAGAGACCTAGGGGAATCCAAGATGGGGTGACTTGTGTGGCTCGGACCAGGTTCTGTTACCCAGAATCCTTTGCAAACCTCAAAATTTGGCTAAAAAAACACATGTTCCTCACATTTCTGTGGCAGAAAGTTCTGGAATCTGAGAGGAGCCACAAAATTCCTTCCACCCATAGTTCACCCACGTCTCCCGATAAAAAATATACCTCACTTGTGTGGGTAGGCCTAGCGCCCGCGACAGGAAACGCCCCAAAGCGCAACGTGGACACAGCCAAATTTTTGAAGAAAAACAGAGGTGTTTTTTTCAAAGTGCCTACCTGTAGATTTTGGCCTGTAGCTCAGCCGCCACCTAGGGAAACCTACCAAACCTGTGCATTTCTGAAAACTAGAGACCTAGGGGAATCCAAGATGGGGTGTCTTGTGTGGCTCGGACCAGGTTCTGTTACCCAGAATCCTTTGCAAACCTCAAAATGTGGCTAAAAAAACACATGTTCCTCACATTTCTGTGGCAGAAAGTTCTGGAATCTGAGAGGAGCCACAAAATTCCTTCCACCCAGCATTCCCCCACATCTCCCGATAAAAATGATACCTCACTTGTGTGGGTAGGCCTAGCACCTGCGACAGGAAACGCCCCAAAGCGCAAGTTGGACACAGCCAAATTTTTGAAGGAAAACAGAGGTGTTTTTTGCAAAGTGCCTACCTGTAGATTTTGGCCTGTAGCTCAGCCGCCATCTATGGAAACCTACCAAACCTGTGCATTTCTGAAAACTAGAGACCTAGGGGAATTCAAGATGTGGTAACTTGTGTGGCTCGGACCAGGTTCTGTTACCCAGAATCCTTTGCAAACCTCAGAATTTGGCTAAAAAAACACATGTTCCTCACATTTCTGTGGCAGAAAGTTCTGGAATCTGAGAGGAGCCACAAATTTCCTTCCACCCAGCTTTCCCCCACGTCTCCCGATAAAAATGATACCTCACTTTTGTGAGTAGGCCTAGCGCCCGCGACAGGAAACGCCCCAAAGAGCAACGTGGACACAGCCAAATTTTTGAAGGAAAACAGAGGTGTTTTTTGCAAAGTGCCTACCTGTAGATTTTGGCCTGTAGCTCAGCCGCCACCTATGGAAACCTACCAAACCTGTGCATTTCTGAAAACTAGAGACCTAGGGGAATGCAAGATGGGGTGACTTGTGTGACTCGGACAAGGTTCTGTTACCCAGAATCCTTCGCAAACCTCAAAATTTGGCTAAAAAAACACATGTTCCTCACATTTCTGTGGCAGAAAGTTCTGGAATCTGAGAGGAGCCACAAATTTCCTTCCACCCAGTGTTCCCCCACGTCTCCCGATAAAAATGATACCTCACCTGTGTGGGTAGGCCTAGCGCCCGCGACAGGAAACGCCCCAAAGCGCAACATGGACACAGCCAAATTTTTGAAGGAAAACAGAGGTGTTTTTTGCAAAGTGCCTACCTGTAGATTTTGGCCTGTAGCTCAGCCGCCACCTAGGGAAACCTACCAAACCTGTGCATTTCTGAAAACTAGAGACCTAGGGGAATCCAAGATGGGGTGACTTGTGTGGCTCGGACCAGGTTCTGTTACCCAGAATCCATTGCAAACCTCCAAATGTGGCTAAAAAAACACATGAACCTCACATTTCTCTGGCAGAAAGTTCTGGAATCTGAGAGGAGCCACAAATTTCCTTCCACCCAGCGTTCCCCCACGTCTCCCGATAAAAATGATACCTCACTTGTGTGGGTAGGCCTAGCGCCCGCAACAGGAAACGCCCCAAAGCGCAACGTGGACACAGCCAAATTTTTGAAGGAAAACAGAGGTGTTTTTTGCAAAGTGCCTACCTGTACATTTTGGCCTGTAGCTCAGCCGCCACCTAGGGAAACCTACCAAACCTGTGCATTTCTGAAAACTAGAGACCTAGGGGAATCCAAGATGGGGTGACTTGTGTGGCTCGGACAAGGTTCTGTTACCCAGAATCCTTTGCAAACCTCAAAATTTGGCTAAAAAACCACATGTTCCTCACATTTCTGTGGCAGAAAGTTCTGGAATCTGAGAGGAGCCACAAAATTCCTTCCACCCAGCGTTTCCCCACGTCTCCCGATAAAAATTATACCTCACTTGTGTGGGTAGGCCTAGCGCCCGCGACAGGAAACGCCCCAAAGCACAACGTAGACACAGCCAAATTTTTGAAGGAAAACAGAGGTGTTTTTTGCAAAGTGCCTACCTGTAGATTTTGGCCTGTAGCTCAGCCGCCACCTATGGAAACCTACCAAACCTGTGCATTTCTGAAAACTAGAGACCTAGGGGAATCCAAGATGGGGTGACTTGTGTGGCTCGGACCAGGTTCTGTTACCCAGAATCCTTTGCAAACCTCAAAATTTGGCTAAAAAACCACATGTTCCTCACATTTCTGTGGCAGAAAGTTCTGGAATCTGAGAGGAGCTACTAATTTCCTTCCACCCAGCGTTCCCCCACGTCTCCCGATAAAAATGATACCTCACTTGTGTGGGTAAGCCTACCGCCCGCGACAGGAAACGCCCCAAAGCGCAACGTGGACACAGCCAAATTTTTGAAGGAAAACAGTGGTGTTTTTTGCAAAGTGCCTACCTGTAGATTTTGGCCTGTAGCTCAGCCGCCACCTAGGGAAACCTACCAAACCTGTGCATTTCTGAAAACTAGAGACCTAGGGGAATCCAAGATGGGGTGACTTGTGTGGCTCGGACCAGGTTCTGTTACCCAGAATCCTTTGCAAACCTCAAAATGTGGCTAACAAAACACATGTTCCTCACATTTCTGTGGCAGAAAGTTCTGGAATCTGAGAGGAGCCACAAAATTCCTTCCACCCAGCGTTCCCCCACGTTTCCCGATAAAAATGATACCTCACTTGTGTGGGTAGGTCTAGCGCCCGCGACAGGAAACGCCCCAAAGCGCAACGTGGACACAGCCAAATTTTTGAAGGAAAACAGAGGTGTTTTTTGCAAAGTGCCTACCTTTAGATTTTGGCCTGTAGCTCAGCCGCCGCCTAGGGAAACCTACCAAACCTGTGCATTTCTGAAAACTAGAGACCTAGGGGAATCCAAGATGGGGTGACTTGTGTGGCTCAGACCAGGTTCTGTTACCCAGAATCCTTTGCAAACCTCAAAATTTGGCTAAAAAAAACACATGTTCCTCAAATTTCTGTGGCAGAAAGTTCTGGAATCTGAGAGGAGCCACAAATTTCTTTCCACCCAGCGTTCCCCCACGTCTCCCGATAAAAATGATACCTCACTTGTGTGGGTAGGCCTAGCGCCCGCGACAGGAAACTCCCCAAAGCGCAACGTGGACACAGCCAAATTTTTGAAGGAAAACAGAGGTGTTTTTTGCAAAGTGCCTACCTGTAGATTTTGGCCTATAGCTCAGCCGCCACCTAGGGAAACCTACCAAACCTGTGCATTTCTGAAAACTAGAGACCTAGGGGAATCCAAGATGGGGTGACTTGTGTGGCTCGGACCAGGTTCTGTTACCCAGAATCCTTTGCAAACCTCAGAATTTGGCTAAAAAAACACATGTTCCTCAAATTTCTGTGGCAGAAAGTTCTGGAATCTGAGAGGAGCCACAAATTTCTTTCCACCCAGCTTTCCCCCACGTCTCCCGATAAAAATGATACCTCACTTGTGTGAGTAGGCCTAGCGCCCGCGACAGGAAACGCCCCAAAGCGCAACGTGGACACAGCCAAATTTTTGAAGGAAAACAGAGGTGTTTTTTGCAAAGTGCCTACCTGTAGATTTTGGCCTATAGCTCAGCCGCCACCTAGGGAAACCTACCAAACCTGTGCATTTCTGAAAACTAGAGACCTAGGGGAATCCAAGATGGGGTGACTTGTGTGGCTCGGACCAGGTTCTGTTACCCAGAATCCTTTGCAAACCTCAAAATTTGGCTAAAAAAAACACATGTTCCTCACATTTCTGTGGCAGAAAGTTCTGGAATCTGAGAGGAGCCACAAAATTCCTTCCACCCAGCGTTCCCCCACGTCTCCCGATAAAAATGATACCTCACTTGTGTGGGTAGGCCTAGCGCCCGCGACAGGAAACGCCCCAAAGCACAACGTGGACACAGCCAAATTTTTGAAGGAAAACAGAAGTGTTTTTTGCAAAGTGCCTACCTGTAGAGTTTGGCCTGTAGCTCAGCCGCCACCTAGGGAAACCTACCAAACCTGTGCATTTCTGAAAACTAGAGACCTAGGGGAATCCAAGATGGGGTGACTTGTGTGGCTCGGACCAGGTTCTGTTACCCAGAATCCTTTGCAAACCTCAAAATTTGGCTAAAAAAACACATGTTCCTCACATTTCTGTGGCAGAAAGTTCTGGAATCTGAAGGGAGCCACAAATGTCCTTCCACCCAGCATTCCCCCACGTCTCCCGATAAAAATGATACCTCACTTGTGTGGGTAGGCCTAGCGCCCGCAACAGGAAACGCCCCAAAGCGCAACGTGGACACAGCCAAATTTTTGAAGGAAAACAGAGGTGTTTTTTGCAAAGTGCCTACCTGTAGATTTTGGCCTGTAGCTCAGCCGCCACCTAGGGAAACCTACCAAACCTGTGCATTTCTGAAAACTAGAGACCTAGGGGAATCCAAGATGGGGTGACTTGTGTGGCTCGGACCAGGTTCTGTTACCCAGAATCCTTTGCAAACCTCAAAATTTGGCTAAAAAACCACATGTTCCTCACATTTCTGTGGCAGAAAGTTCTGGAATCTGAGAGGAGCCACAAATTTCCTTCCACCCAGCGTTCCCCCACTTCTCCCGATAAAAATGATACCTCACTTGTGTGGGTAGGCCTAGCGCCCGCGACAGGAAACGCCCCAAAGCGCAACGTGGACACAGCCAAATTTTTGAAGGAAAACAGAGGTGTTTTTTGCAAAGTGCCTACCTGTAGATTTTGGCCTGTAGCTCAGCCGCCATCTATGGAAACCTACCAAACCTGTGCATTTCTGAAAACTAGAGACCTATGGGAATCCAAGATGGGGTAACTTGTGTGGCTCGGACCAGGTTCTGTTACCCAGAATCCTTTGCAAACCTCAGAATTTGGCTAAAAAAACACATGTTCCTCAAATTTCTGTGGCAGAAAGTTCTGGAATCTGAGAGGAGCCACAAATTTCTTTCCACCCAGCTTTCCCCCACGTCTCCCGATAAAAATGATACCTCACTTGTGTGAGTAGGCCTAGCGCCTGCGACAGGAAACGCCCCAAAGCGCAACGTGGACACAGCCAAATTTTTGAAAGAAAACAGAGGTGTTTTTTGCAAAGTGCCTACCTGTAGATTTTGGCCTGTAGCTCAGCCGCCACCTAGGGAAACCTACCAAACCTGTGCATTTCTGAAAACTAGAGACCTAGGGGAATCCAAGATGGGGTGACTTGTGTGGCTCGGACAAGGTTCTGTTACCCAGAATCCTTTGCAAACCTCAAAATTTGGCTAAAAAAACACATGTTCCTCACATTTCTGTGGCAGAAAGTTCTGGAATCTGAGAGGAGCCACAAATTTCCTTCCACCCAGTGTTCCCCCACGTCTCCCGATAAAAATGATACCTCACCTGTGTGGGTAGGCCTAGCGCCCGCGACAGGAAACGCCCCAAAGCGCAACGTGGACACAGCCAAATTTTTGAAGGAAAACAGAGGTGTTTTTTGCAAAGTGCCTACCTGTAGATTTTGGCCTGTAGCTCAGCCGCCACCTAGGGAAACCTACCAAACCTGTGCATTTCTGAAAACTAGAGACCTAGGGGAATCCAAGATGGGGTGACTTGTGTGGCTCGGACCAGGTTCTGTTACCCAGAATCCTTTGCAAACCTCAAAATTTGGCTAAAAAACCACATGTTCCTCACATTTCTGTGGCAGAAAGTTCTGGAATCTGAGAGGAGCCACAAATTTCCTTCCACCCAGCGTTCCCCCACGTCTCCCGATAAAAATGATACCTCACTTGTGTGGGTAGGCCTACCGCCCGCGACAGGAAACGCCCCAAAGCGCAACATGGACACAGCCAAATTTTTGAAGGAAAACAGTGGTGTTTTTTGCAAAGTGCCTACCTGTAGATTTTGGCCTGTAGCTCAGCCGCCACCTAGGGAAACCTACCAAACCTGTGCATTTCTGAAAACTAGAGACCTAGGGGAATCCAAGATGGGGTGACTTGTGTGGCTCGGACCAGGTTCTGTTACCCAGAATCCTTTGCAAACCTCAAAATTTGGCTAAAAAAACACATGTTCCTCACATTTCTGTGGCAGAAAGTTCTGGAATCTGAGAGGAGCCACAAAATTCCTTCCACCCAGAGTTCACCCACGTCTCCCGATAAAAATTATACCTCACTTGTGTGGGTAGGCCTAGCGCCCGCGACAGGAAACGCCCCAAAGCGCAACGTGGACACAGCCAAATTTTTGAAGGAAAACAGAGGTGTTTTTTGCAAAGTGCCTACCTGTAGATTTTGGCCTATAGCTCAGCCGCCACCTAGGGAAACCTACCAAACCTGTGCATTTCTGAAAACTAGAGACCTAGGGGAATCCAAGATGGGGTGACTTGTGTGGCTCGGACCAGGTTCTGTTACCCAGAATCCTTTGCAAACCTCAAAATTTGGCTAAAAAAACACATGTTCCTCACATTTCTGTGGCAGAAAGTTCTGGAATCTGAGAGGAGCCACAAAATTCCTTCCACCCAGCGTTCCCCCACGTCTCCCGATAAAAATGATACCTCACTTGTGTGGGTAGGCCTAGCGCCCGCGACAGGAAACGCCCCAAAGCACAACGTGGACACAGCCAAATTTTTGAAGGAAAACAGAAGTGTTTTTTGCAAAGTGCCTACCTGTAGAGTTTGGCCTGTAGCTCAGCCGCCACCTAGGGAAACCTACCAAACCTGTGCATTTCTGAAAACTAGAGACCTAGGGGAATCCAAGATGGGGTGACTTGTGTGGCTCGGACCAGGTTCTGTTACCCAGAATCCTTTGCAAACCTCAAAATTTGGCTAAAAAAACACATGTTCCTCACATTTCTGTGGCAGAAAGTTCTAGAATCTGAAGGGAGCCACAAATGTCCTTCCACCCAGCATTCCCCCACGTCTCCCGATAAAAATGATACCTCACTTGTGTGGGTAGGCCTAGCGCCCGCGACAGGAAACGCCCCAAAGCGCAACGTGGACACAGCCAAATTTTTGAAGGAAAACAGAGGTGTTTTTTGCAAAGTGCCTACCTGTAGATTTTGGCCTGTAGCTCAGCCGCCACCTAGGGAAACCTACCAAACCTGTGCATTTCTGAAAACTAGAGACCTAGGGGAATCCAAGATGGGGTGACTTGTGTGGCTCGGACCAGGTTCTGTTACCCAGAATCCTTTGCAAACCTCAAAATTTGGCTAAAAAACCACATGTTCCTCACATTTCTGTGGCAGAAAGTTCTGGAATCTGAGAGGAGCCACAAATTTCCTTCCACCCAGCGTTCCCCCACGTCTCCCGATAAAAATGATACCTCACTTGTGTGGGTAGGCCTACCGCACGCGACAGGAAACGCCCCAAAGCGCAACGTGGACACAGCCACATTTTTGAAGGAAAACAGTGTTTTTTTTTGCAAAGTGCCTACCTGTAGATTTTGGCCTGTAGCTCAGCCGCCACCTAGGGAAACCTACCAAACCTGTGCATTTCTGAAAACTAGAGACCTAGGGGAATCCAAGATGGGGTGACTTGTGTGGCTCGGACTAGGTTCTGTTACCCAGAATCCTTTGCAAACCTCAAAATGTGGCTAAAAAAACACATGTTCCTCACATTTCTGTGGCAGAAAGTTCTGGAATCTGAGAGGAGCCACAAATTTCCTTCCACCCAGTGTTCCCCCACGTCTCCCGATAAAAATGATACCTCACTTGTGTGGGTAGGCCTAGAGCCCGCGACAGGAAACGCCCCAAAGCGCAACGTGGACACAGCCAAATTTTTGAAGGAAAACAGATGTGTTTTTTGCAAAGTGCCTACCTGTGCATTTTGGCCTGTAGCTCAGCCGCCACCTAGGGAAACCTACCAAACCTGTGCATTTCTGAAAACTAGAGACCTAGGGGAATCCAAGATGGGGTGACTTGTGTGGCTCGGACCAGGTTCTGTTACCCAGAATCCTTTGCAAACCTCAAAATTTGGCTAAAAAAACACATGTTCCTCACATTTCTGTGGCAGAAAGTTCTGGAATCTGAGAGGAGCCACAAAATTCCTTCCACCCATAGTTCACCCACGTCTCCCGATAAAAAATATACCTCACTTGTGTGGGTAGGCCTAGCGCCCGCGACAGGAAACGCCCCAAAGCGCAACGTGGACACAGCCAAATTTTTGAAGAAAAACAGAGGTGTTTTTTTCAAAGTGCCTACCTGTAGATTTTGGCCTGTAGCTCAGCCGCCACCTAGGGAAACCTACCAAACCTGTGCATTTCTGAAAACTAGAGACCTAGGGGAATCCAAGATGGGGTGTCTTGTGTGGCTCGGACCAGGTTCTGTTACCCAGAATCCTTTGCAAACCTCAAAATGTGGCTAAAAAAACACATGTTCCTCACATTTCTGTGGCAGAAAGTTCTGGAATCTGAGAGGAGCCACAAAATTCCTTCCACCCAGCATTCCCCCACATCTCCCGATAAAAATGATACCTCACTTGTGTGGGTAGGCCTAGCACCTGCGACAGGAAACGCCCCAAAGCGCAACTTGGACACAGCCAAATTTTTGAAGGAAAACAGAGGTGTTTTTTGCAAAGTGCCTACCTGTAGATTTTGGCCTGTAGCTCAGCCGCCATCTATGGAAACCTACCAAACCTGTGCATTTCTGAAAACTAGAGACCTAGGGGAATTCAAGATGTGGTAACTTGTGTGGCTCGGACCAGGTTCTGTTACCCAGAATCCTTTGCAAACCTCAGAATTTGGCTAAAAAAACACATGTTCCTCACATTTCTGTGGCAGAAAGTTCTGGAATCTGAGAGGAGCCACAAATTTCCTTCCACCCAGCTTTCCCCCACGTCTCCCGATAAAAATGATACCTCACTTTTGTGAGTAGGCCTAGCGCCCGCGACAGGAAACGCCCCAAAGCGCAACCGTAGACACAGCCAAATTTTTGAAGGAAAACAGAGGTGTTTTTTGCAAAGTGCCTACCTGTAGATTTTGGCCTATAGCTCAGCCGCCACCTAGGGAAACCTACCAAACCTGTGCATTTCTGAAAACTAGAGACCTAGGGGAATCCAAGATGGGGTGACTTGTGTGGCTCGGACCAGGTTCTGTTACCCAGAATCCTTTGCAAACCTCAAAATTTGGCTAAAAAAACACATGTTCCTCACATTTCTGTGGCAGAAAGTTCTGGAATCTGAGAGGAGCCACAAAATTCCTTCCACCCAGCGTTCCCCCACGTCTCCCGATAAAAATGATACCTCACTTGTGTGGGTAGGCCTAGCGCCCGCGACAGGAAACGCCCCAAAGCACAACGTGGACACAGCCAAATTTTTGAAGGAAAACAGAAGTGTTTTTTGCAAAGTGCCTACCTGTAGAGTTTGGCCTGTAGCTCAGCCGCCACCTAGGGAAACCTACCAAACCTGTGCATTTCTGAAAACTAGAGACCTAGGGGAATCCAAGATGGGGTGACTTGTGTGGCTCGGACCAGGTTCTGTTACCCAGAATCCTTTGCAAACCTCAAAATTTGGCTAAAAAAACACATGTTCCTCACATTTCTGTGGCAGAAAGTTCTAGAATCTGAAGGGAGCCACAAATGTCCTTCCACCCAGCATTCCCCCACGTCTCCCGATAAAAATGATACCTCACTTGTGTGGGTAGGCCTAGCGCCCGCGACAGGAAACGCCCCAAAGCGCAACGTGGACACAGCCAAATTTTTGAAGGAAAACAGAGGTGTTTTTTGCAAAGTGCCTACCTGTAGATTTTGGCCTGTAGCTCAGCCGCCACCTAGGGAAACCTACCAAACCTGTGCATTTCTGAAAACTAGAGACCTAGGGGAATCCAAGATGGGGTGACTTGTGTGGCTCGGACCAGGTTCTGTTACCCAGAATCCTTTGCAAACCTCAAAATTTGGCTAAAAAACCACATGTTCCTCACATTTCTGTGGCAGAAAGTTCTGGAATCTGAGAGGAGCCACAAATTTCCTTCCACCCAGCGTTCCCCCACGTCTCCCGATAAAAATGATACCTCACTTGTGTGGGTAGGCCTACCGCACGCGACAGGAAACGCCCCAAAGCGCAACGTGGACACAGCCACATTTTTGAAGGAAAACAGTGTTTTTTTTTGCAAAGTGCCTACCTGTAGATTTTGGCCTGTAGCTCAGCCGCCACCTAGGGAAACCTACCAAACCTGTGCATTTCTGAAAACTAGAGACCTAGGGGAATCCAAGATGGGGTGACTTGTGTGGCTCGGACTAGGTTCTGTTACCCAGAATCCTTTGCAAACCTCAAAATGTGGCTAAAAAAACACATGTTCCTCACATTTCTGTGGCAGAAAGTTCTGGAATCTGAGAGGAGCCACAAATTTCCTTCCACCCAGTGTTCCCCCACGTCTCCCGATAAAAATGATACCTCACTTGTGTGGGTAGGCCTAGAGCCCGCGACAGGAAACGCCCCAAAGCGCAACGTGGACACAGCCAAATTTTTGAAGGAAAACAGATGTGTTTTTTGCAAAGTGCCTACCTGTGCATTTTGGCCTGTAGCTCAGCCGCCACCTAGGGAAACCTACCAAACCTGTGCATTTCTGAAAACTAGAGACCTAGGGGAATCCAAGATGGGGTGACTTGTGTGGCTCGGACCAGGTTCTGTTACCCAGAATCCTTTGCAAACCTCAAAATTTGGCTAAAAAAACACATGTTCCTCACATTTCTGTGGCAGAAAGTTCTGGAATCTGAGAGGAGCCACAAAATTCCTTCCACCCATAGTTCACCCACGTCTCCCGATAAAAAATATACCTCACTTGTGTGGGTAGGCCTAGCGCCCGCGACAGGAAACGCCCCAAAGCGCAACGTGGACACAGCCAAATTTTTGAAGAAAAACAGAGGTGTTTTTTTCAAAGTGCCTACCTGTAGATTTTGGCCTGTAGCTCAGCCGCCACCTAGGGAAACCTACCAAACCTGTGCATTTCTGAAAACTAGAGACCTAGGGGAATCCAAGATGGGGTGTCTTGTGTGGCTCGGACCAGGTTCTGTTACCCAGAATCCTTTGCAAACCTCAAAATGTGGCTAAAAAAAACACATGTTCCTCACATTTCTGTGGCAGAAAGTTCTGGAATCTGAGAGGAGCCACAAAATTCCTTCCACCCAGCATTCCCCCACATCTCCCGATAAAAATGATACCTCACTTGTGTGGGTAGGCCTAGCACCTGCGACAGGAAACGCCCCAAAGCGCAACTTGGACACAGCCAAATTTTTGAAGGAAAACAGAGGTGTTTTTTGCAAAGTGCCTACCTGTAGATTTTGGCCTGTAGCTCAGCCGCCATCTATGGAAACCTACCAAACCTGTGCATTTCTGAAAACTAGAGACCTAGGGGAATTCAAGATGTGGTAACTTGTGTGGCTCGGACCAGGTTCTGTTACCCAGAATCCTTTGCAAACCTCAGAATTTGGCTAAAAAAACACATGTTCCTCACATTTCTGTGGCAGAAAGTTCTGGAATCTGAGAGGAGCCACAAATTTCCTTCCACCCAGCTTTCCCCCACGTCTCCCGATAAAAATGATACCTCACTTTTGTGAGTAGGCCTAGCGCCCGCGACAGGAAACGCCCCAAAGAGCAACGTGGACACAGCCAAATTTTTGAAGGAAAACAGAGGTGTTTTTTGCAAAGTGCCTACCTGTAGATTTTGGCCTGTAGCTCAGCCGCCACCTATGGAAACCTACCAAACCTGTGCATTTCTGAAAACTAGAGACCTAGGGGAATGCAAGATGGGGTGACTTGTGTGACTCGGACAAGGTTCTGTTACCCAGAATCCTTCGCAAACCTCAAAATTTGGCTAAAAAAAACACATGTTCCTCACATTTCTGTGGCAGAAAGTTCTGGAATCTGAGAGGAGCCACAAATTTCCTTCCACCCAGTGTTCCCCCACGTCTCCCGATAAAAATGATACCTCACCTGTGTGGGTAGGCCTAGCGCCCGCGACAGGAAACGCCCCAAAGCGCAACATGGACACAGCCAAATTTTTGAAGGAAAACAGAGGTGTTTTTTGCAAAGTGCCTACCTGTAGATTTTGGCCTGTAGCTCAGCCGCCACCTAGGGAAACCTACCAAACCTGTGCATTTCTGAAAACTAGAGACCTAGGGGAATCCAAGATGGGGTGACTTGTGTGGCTCGGACCAGGTTCTGTTACCCAGAATCCATTGCAAACCTCCAAATGTGGCTAAAAAAACACATGAACCTCACATTTCTCTGGCAGAAAGTTCTGGAATCTGAGAGGAGCCACAAATTTCCTTCCACCCAGCGTTCCCCCACGTCTCCCGATAAAAATGATACCTCACTTGTGTGGGTAGGCCTAGCGCCCGCAACAGGAAACGCCCCAAAGCGCAACGTGGACACAGCCAAATTTTTGAAGGAAAACAGAGGTGTTTTTTGCAAAGTGCCTACCTGTAGATTTTGGCCTGTAGCTCAGCCGCCACCTAGGGAAACCTACCAAACCTGTGCATTTCTGAAAACTAGAGACCTAGGGGAATCCAAGATGGGGTGACTTGTGTGGCTCGGACAAGGTTCTGTTACCCAGAATCCTTTGCAAACCTCAAAATTTGGCTAAAAAACCACATGTTCCTCACATTTCTGTGGCAGAAAGTTCTGGAATCTGAGAGGAGCCACAAAATTCCTTCCACCCAGCGTTTCCCCACGTCTCCCGATAAAAATTATACCTCACTTGTGTGGGTAGGCCTAGCGCCCGCGACAGGAAACGCCCCAAAGCACAACGTAGACACAGCCAATTTTTGAAGGAAAACAGAGGTGTTTTTTGCAAAGTGCCTACCTGTAGATTTTGGCCTGTAGCTCAGCCGCCACCTATGGAAACCTACCAAACCTGTGCATTTCTGAAAACTAGAGACCTAGGGGAATCCAAGATGGGGTGACTTGTGTGGCTCGGACCAGGTTCTGTTACCCAGAATCCTTTGCAAACCTCAAAATTTGGCTAAAAAACCACATGTTCCTCACATTTCTGTGGCAGAAAGTTCTGGAATCTGAGAGGAGCTACTAATTTCCTTCCACCCAGCGTTCCCCCACGTCTCCCGATAAAAATGATACCTCACTTGTGTGGGTAAGCCTACCGCCCGCGACAGGAAACGCCCCAAAGCGCAACGTGGACACAGCCAAATTTTTGAAGGAAAACAGTGGTGTTTTTTGCAAAGTGCCTACCTGTAGATTTTGGCCTGTAGCTCAGCCGCCACCTAGGGAAACCTACCAAACCTGTGCATTTCTGAAAACTAGAGACCTAGGGGAATCCAAGATGGGGTGACTTGTGTGGCTCGGACCAGGTTCTGTTACCCAGAATCCTTTGCAAACCTCAAAATGTGGCTAACAAAACACATGTTCCTCACATTTCTGTGGCAGAAAGTTCTGGAATCTGAGAGGAGCCACAAAATTCCTTCCACCCAGCGTTCCCCCACGTTTCCCGATAAAAATGATACCTCACTTGTGTGGGTAGGTCTAGCGCCCGCGACAGGAAACGCCCCAAAGCGCAACGTGGACACAGCCAAATTTTTGAAGGAAAACAGAGGTGTTTTTTGCAAAGTGCCTACCTTTAGATTTTGGCCTGTAGCTCAGCCGCCGCCTAGGGAAACCTACCAAACCTGTGCATTTCTGAAAACTAGAGACCTAGGGGAATCCAAGATGGGGTGACTTGTGTGGCTCAGACCAGGTTCTGTTACCCAGAATCCTTTGCAAACCTCAAAATTTGGCTAAAAAAACACATGTTCCTCAAATTTCTGTGGCAGAAAGTTCTGGAATCTGAGAGGAGCCACAAATTTCTTTCCACCCAGCGTTCCCCCACGTCTCCCGATAAAAATGATACCTCACTTGTGTGGGTAGGCCTAGCGCCCGCGACAGGAAACTCCCCAAAGCGCAACGTGGACACAGCCAAATTTTTGAAGGAAAACAGAGGTGTTTTTTGCAAAGTGCCTACCTGTAGATTTTGGCCTATAGCTCAGCCGCCACCTAGGGAAACCTACCAAACCTGTGCATTTCTGAAAACTAGAGACCTAGGGGAATCCAAGATGGGGTGACTTGTGTGGCTCGGACCAGGTTCTGTTACCCAGAATCCTTTGCAAACCTCAGAATTTGGCTAAAAAAACACATGTTCCTCAAATTTCTGTGGCAGAAAGTTCTGGAATCTGAGAGGAGCCACAAATTTCTTTCCACCCAGCTTTCCCCCTCGTCTCCCGATAAAAATGATACCTCACTTGTGTGAGTAGGCCTAGCGCCCGCGACAGGAAACGCCCCAAAGCGCAACGTGGACACAGCCAAATTTTTGAAGGAAAACAGAGGTGTTTTTTGCAAAGTGCCTACCTGTAGATTTTGGCCTATAGCTCAGCCGCCACCTAGGGAAACCTACCAAACCTGTGCATTTCTGAAAACTAGAGACCTAGGGGAATCCAAGATGGGGTGACTTGTGTGGCTCGGACCAGGTTCTGTTACCCAGAATCCTTTGCAAACCTCAAAATTTGGCTAAAAAAACACATGTTCCTCACATTTCTGTGGCAGAAAGTTCTGGAATCTGAGAGGAGCCACAAAATTCCTTCCACCCAGCGTTCCCCCACGTCTCCCGATAAAAATGATACCTCACTTGTGTGGGTAGGCCTAGCGCCCGCGACAGGAAACGCCCCAAAGCACAACGTGGACACAGCCAAATTTTTGAAGGAAAACAGAAGTGTTTTTTGCAAAGTGCCTACCTGTAGAGTTTGGCCTGTAGCTCAGCCGCCACCTAGGGAAACCTACCAAACCTGTGCATTTCTGAAAACTAGAGACCTAGGGGAATCCAAGATGGGGTGACTTGTGTGGCTCGGACCAGGTTCTGTTACCCAGAATCCTTTGCAAACCTCAAAATTTGGCTAAAAAAACACATGTTCCTCACATTTCTGTGGCAGAAAGTTCTGGAATCTGAAGGGAGCCACAAATGTCCTTCCACCCAGCATTCCCCCACGTCTCCCGATAAAAATGATACCTCACTTGTGTGGGTAGGCCTAGCGCCCGCAACAGGAAACGCCCCAAAGCGCAACGTGGACACAGCCAAATTTTTGAAGGAAAACAGAGGTGTTTTTTGCAAAGTGCCTACCTGTAGATTTTGGCCTGTAGCTCAGCCGCCACCTAGGGAAACCTACCAAACCTGTGCATTTCTGAAAACTAGAGACCTAGGGGAATCCAAGATGGGGTGACTTGTGTGGCTCGGACCAGGTTCTGTTACCCAGAATCCTTTGCAAACCTCAAAATTTGGCTAAAAAACCACATGTTCCTCACATTTCTGTGGCAGAAAGTTCTGGAATCTGAGAGGAGCCACAAATTTCCTTCCACCCAGCGTTCCCCCACTTCTCCCGATAAAAATGATACCTCACTTGTGTGGGTAGGCCTAGCGCCCGCGACAGGAAACGCCCCAAAGCGCAACGTGGACACAGCCAAATTTTTGAAGGAAAACAGAGGTGTTTTTTGCAAAGTGCCTACCTGTAGATTTTGGCCTGTAGCTCAGCCGCCATCTATGGAAACCTACCAAACCTGTGCATTTCTGAAAACTAGAGACCTATGGGAATCCAAGATGGGGTAACTTGTGTGGCTCGGACCAGGTTCTGTTACCCAGAATCCTTTGCAAACCTCAGAATTTGGCTAAAAAAACACATGTTCCTCAAATTTCTGTGGCAGAAAGTTCTGGAATCTGAGAGGAGCCACAAATTTCTTTCCACCCAGCTTTCCCCCACGTCTCCCGATAAAAATGATACCTCACTTGTGTGAGTAGGCCTAGCGCCTGCGACAGGAAACGCCCCAAAGCGCAACGTGGACACAGCCAAATTTTTGAAAGAAAACAGAGGTGTTTTTTGCAAAGTGCCTACCTGTAGATTTTGGCCTGTAGCTCAGCCGCCACCTAGGGAAACCTACCAAACCTGTGCATTTCTGAAAACTAGAGACCTAGGGGAATCCAAGATGGGGTGACTTGTGTGGCTCGGACAAGGTTCTGTTACCCAGAATCCTTTGCAAACCTCAAAATTTGGCTAAAAAAACACATGTTCCTCACATTTCTGTGGCAGAAAGTTCTGGAATCTGAGAGGAGCCACAAATTTCCTTCCACCCAGTGTTCCCCCACGTCTCCCGATAAAAATGATACCTCACCTGTGTGGGTAGGCCTAGCGCCCGCGACAGGAAACGCCCCAAAGCGCAACGTGGACACAGCCAAATTTTTGAAGGAAAACAGAGGTGTTTTTTGCAAAGTGCCTACCTGTAGATTTTGGCCTGTAGCTCAGCCGCCACCTAGGGAAACCTACCAAACCTGTGCATTTCTGAAAACTAGAGACCTAGGGGAATCCAAGATGGGGTGACTTGTGTGGCTCGGACCAGGTTCTGTTACCCAGAATCCTTTGCAAACCTCAAAATTTGGCTAAAAAACCACATGTTCCTCACATTTCTGTGGCAGAAAGTTCTGGAATCTGAGAGGAGCCACAAATTTCCTTCCACCCAGCGTTCCCCCACGTCTCCCGATAAAAATGATACCT
This sequence comes from Pleurodeles waltl, assembly GCF_031143425.1. Taxonomy (NCBI): domain Eukaryota; kingdom Metazoa; phylum Chordata; class Amphibia; order Caudata; family Salamandridae; genus Pleurodeles; species Pleurodeles waltl. The sequence continues at coordinate 77,728 of NW_027150028.1, forward strand.
CACTTGTGTGGGTAGGCCTACCGCCCGCGACAGGAAACGCCCCAAAGCGCAACATGGACACAGCCAAATTTTTGAAGGAAAACAGTGGTGTTTTTTGCAAAGTGCCTACCTGTAGATTTTGGCCTGTAGCTCAGCCGCCACCTAGGGAAACCTACCAAACCTGTGCATTTCTGAAAACTAGAGACCTAGGGGAATCCAAGATGGGGTGACTTGTGTGGCTCGGACCAGGTTCTGTTACCCAGAATCCTTTGCAAACCTCAAAATTTGGCTAAAAAAACACATGTTCCTCACATTTCTGTGGCAGAAAGTTCTGGAATCTGAGAGGAGCCACAAAATTCCTTCCACCCAGAGTTCACCCACGTCTCCCGATAAAAATTATACCTCACTTGTGTGGGTAGGCCTAGCGCCCGCGACAGGAAACGCTCCAAAGCGCAACGTGGACACAGCCAAATTTTTGAAGGAAAACAGAGGTGTTTTTTGCAAAGTGCCTACCTGTAGATTTTGGCCTATAGCTCAGCCGCCACCTAGGGAAACCTACCAAACCTGTGCATTTCTGAAAACTAGAGACCTAGGGGAATCCAAGATGGGGTGACTTGAGTGGCTCGGACCAGGTTCTGTTACCCAGAATCCTTTGCAAACCTCAAAATTTGGCTAAAAAAACACATGTTCCTCACATTTCTGTGGCAGAAAGTTCTGGAATCTGAGAGGAGCCACAAAATTCCTTCCACCCAGCGTTCCCCCACGTCTCCCGATAAAAATGATACCTCACTTGTGTGGGTAGGCCTAGCGCCCGCGACAGGAAACGCCCCAAAGCACAACGTGGACACAGCCAAATTTTTGAAGGAAAACAGAAGTGTTTTTTGCAAAGTGCCTACCTGTAGAGTTTGGCCTGTAGCTCAGCCGCCACCTAGGGAAACCTACCAAACCTGTGCATTTCTGAAAACTAGAGACCTAGGGGAATCCAAGATGGGGTGACTTGTGTGGCTCGGACCATGTTCTGTTACCCAGAATCCTTTGCAAACCTCAAAATTTGGCTAAAAAAACACATGTTCCTCACATTTCTGTGGCAGAAAGTTCTGGAATCTGAAGGGAGCCACAAATGTCCTTCCACCCAGCATTCCCCCACGTCTCCCGATAAAAATGATACCTCACTTGTGTGGGTAGGCCTACCGCCCGCGACAGGAAACGCCCCAAAGCGCAACGTGGACACAGCCAAATTTTTGAAGGAAAACAGTGGTGTTTTTTGCAAAGTGCCTACCTGTAGATTTTGGCCTGTAGCTCAGCCGCCACCTAGGGAAACCTACCAAACCTGTGCATTTCTGAAAACTAGAGACCTAGGGGAATCCAAGATGGGGTGACTTGTGTGGCTCGGACCAGGTTCTGTTACCCAGAATCCTTTGCAAACCTCAAAATTTGGCTAAAAAAACACATGTTCCTCACATTTCTGTGGCAGAAAGTTCTGGAATCTGAGAGGAGCCACAAAATTCCTTCCACCCAGAGTTCACCCACGTCTCCCGATAAAAATTATACCTCACTTGTGTGGGTAGGCCTAGCGCCCGCGACAGGAATCGCCCCAAAGCGCAACGTGGACACAGCCAAATTTTTGAAGAAAAACAGAGGTGTTTTTTGCAAAGTGCCTACCTGTAGATTTTGGCCTGTAGCTCAGCCGCCACCTAGGGAAACCTACCAAACCTGTGCATTTCTGAAAACTAGAGACCTAGGGGAATCCAAGATGGGGTGTCTTGTGTGGCTCGGACCAGGTTCTGTTACCCAGAATCCTTTGCAAACCTCAAAATGTGGCTAAAAAAACACATGTTCCTCACATTTCTGTGGCAGAAAGTTCTGAAATCTGAGAGGAGCCACAAATTTCCTTCCACCCAGCGTTCCCCCACATCTCCCGATAAAAATGATACCTCACTTGTGTGGGTAGGCCTAGCGCCCGCGACAGGAAACGCCCCAAAGCGCAACGTAGACACAGCCAAATTTTTGAAGGAAAACAGAAGTGTTTTTTGCAAAATGCCTACCTGTAGAGTTTGGCCTGTAGCTCAGCCGCCACCTAGGGAAACCTACCAAACCTGTGCATTTCTGAAAACTAGAGACCTAGGGGAATCCAAGATGGGGTGACTTGTGTGGCTCGGACAAGGTTCTGTTACCCAGAATCCTTTGCAATCCTCAAAATTTGGCTAAAAAAACACATGTTCCTGACATTTCTGTGGCAGAAAGTTCTGGAATCTGAGAGGAGCCACAAATTTCCTTCCACCCAGCGTTCCCCCACGTCTCCCGATAAAAATGATACCTCACCTGTGTGGGTAGGCCTAGCGCCCGCGACAGGAAACGCCCCAAAGCGCAACGTGGACACAGCCAAATTTTTGAAGGAAAACAGAGGTGTTTTTTGCAAAGTGCCTACCTGTAGATTTTGGCCTGTAGCTCAGCCGCCACCTAGGGAAACCTACCAAACCTGTGCATTTCTAAAAACTAGAGACCTAGGGGAATCCAAGGTGGGGTGACTTGTGTGGCTCGGACCAGGTTCTGTTACCCAGAATCCATTGCAAACCTCCAAATGTGGCTAAAAAAACACATGAACCTCACATTTCTGTGGCAGAAAGTTCTGGAATCTGAGAGGAGCCACAAATTTCCTTCCACCCAGCGTTCCCCCACGTCTCCCGATAAAAATGATACCTCACTTGTGTGGGTAGGCCTAGCGCCCGCGACAGGAAACGCCCCAAAGCGCAACGTGAACACAGCCAAATTTTTGAAGGAAAACAGAGGTGTTTTTTGCAAAGTGCCTACCTGTAGATTTTGGCCTGTAGCTCAGCCGCCACCTAGGGAAACCTACCAAACCTGTGCATTTCTGAAAACTAGAGACCTAGGGGAATCCAAGATGGGGTGACTTGTGTGGCTCGGACCAGGTTCTGTTACCCAGAATCCTTTGCAAACCTCAAAATTTGGCTAAAAAAACACATGTTCCTCATATTTCTGTGGCAGAAAGTTCTGGAATCTGAAGGGAGCCACAAATGTCCTTCCACCCAGCATTCCCCCACGTCTCCCGATAAAAATGATACCTCACTTGTGTGGGTAGGCCTAGCGCCCGCGACAGGAAACGCCCCAAAGCACAACGTGGACACAGCCAAATTTTTGAAGGAAAACAGAAGTGTTTTTTGCAAAGTGCCTACCTGTAGAGTTTGGCCTGTAGCTCAGCCGCCACCTAGGGAAACCTACCAAACCTGTGCATTTCTGAAAACTAGAGACCTAGGGGAATCCAAGATGGGGTGACTTGTGTGGCTCGGACCAGGTTCTGTTACCCAGAATCCTTTGCAAACCTCAAAATTTGGCTAAAAAAACACATGTTCCTCACATTTCTGTGGCAGAAAGTTATGGAATCTGAGAGGAGCTACAAATTTCCTTCCACCCAGCGTTCCCCCACGTCTCCCGATAAAAATGATACCTCACTTGTGTGGGTAGGCCTACCGCCCGCGACAGGAAACGCCCCAAAGCGCAACGTGGACACAGCCAAATTTTTGAAGGAAAACAGTGGTGTTTTTTGCAAAGTGCCTACCTGTAGATTTTGGCCTGTAGCTCAGCCGCCACCTAGGGAAACCTACCAAACCTGTGCATTTCTGAAAACTAGAGACCTAGGGGAATCCAAGATGGGGTGACTTGTGTGGCTCGGACCAGGTTCTGTTACCCAGAATCCTTTGCAAAACTCAAAATTTGGCTAAAAAAACACATGTTCCTCACATTTCTGTGGCAGAAAGTTCTGGAATCTGAGAGGAGCCACAAAATTCCTTCCACCCAGCGTTCCCCCACGTTTCCCGATAAAAATTATACCTCACTTGTGTGGGTAGGCCTAGCGCCCGCGACAGGAAACGCCCCAAAGCGCAACGTGGACACAGCCAAATTTTTGAAGGAAAACAGAGGTGTTTTTTGCAAAGTGCCTACCTTTAGATTTTGGCCTGTAGCTCAGCCGCCGCCTAGGGAAACCTACCAAACCTGTGCATTTCTGAAAACTAGAGACCTAGGGGAATCCAAGATGGGGTGACTTGTGTGGCTCGGACCAGGTTCTGTTACCCAGAATCCTTTGCAAACCTCAAAATTTGGCTAAAAAAAACACATGTTCCTCAAATTTCTGTGGCAGAAAGTTCTGGAATCTGAGAGGAGCCACAAATTTCTTTCCACCCAGCGTTCCCCCACGTCTCCCGATAAAAATTATACCTCACTTGTGTGGGTAGGCCTAGCGCCCGTGACAGGAAACGCCCCAAAGCGCAACGTGGACACAGCCAAATTTTTGAAGGAAAACAGAGGTGTTTTTTGCAAAGTGCCTACCTGTAGATTTTGGCCTGTAGCTCAGCCGCCACCTAGGGAAACCTACCAAACCTGTGCATTTCTGAAAACTAGAGACCTAGGGGAATCCAAGATGGGGTGACTTGTGTGGCTCGGACCAGGTTCTGTTACCCAGAATCCTTTGCAAACCTCAGAATTTGGCTAAAAAAACACATGTTCCTCAAATTTCTGTGGCAGAAAGTTCTGGAATCTGAGAGGAGCCACAAATTTCCTTCCACCCAGATTTCCCCCACGTCTCCCGATAAAAATGATACCTCACTTGTGTGAGTAGGCCTAGCGCCCGCGACAGGAAACGCCCCAAAGCGCAACGTAGACACAGCCAAATTTTTGAAGGAAAACAGAGGTGTTTTTTGCAAAGTGCCTACCTGTAGATTTTGGCCTGTAGCTCAGCCGCCACCTAGGGAAACCTACCAAACCTGTGCATTTCTGAAAACTAGAGACCTAGGGGAATCCAAGATGGGGTGACTTGTGTGGCTCGGACAAGGTTCTGTTACCCAGAATCCTTTGCAAACCTCAAAATTTGGCTAAAAAAACACATGTTCCTGACATTTCTGTGGCAGAAAGTTCTGGAATCTGAGAGGAGCCACAAATTTCCTTCCACCCAGCGTTCCCCCACGTCTCCCGATAAAAATGATACCTCACCTGTGTGGGTAGGCCTAGCGCCCGCGGCAGGAAACGCCCCAAAGCGCAACGAGGACACAGCCAAATTTTTGAAGGAAAACAGAGGTGTTTTTTGCAAAGTACCTACCTGTAGATTTTGGCCTGTAGCTCAGCCGCCACCTAGGGAAACCTACCAAACCTGTGCATTTCTAAAAACTAGAGACCTAGGGGAATCCAAGATGGGGTGACTTGTGTGGCTCGGACCAGGTTCTGTTACCCAGAATCCATTGCAAACCTCCAAATGTGGCTAAAAAAACACATGAACCTCACATTTCTGTGGCAGAAAGTTCTGGAATCTGAGAGGAGCCACAAATTTCCTTCCACCCAGCGTTCCCCCACGTCTCCCGATAAAAATGATACCTCACTTGTGTGGGTAGGCCTAGCGCCCGCGACAGGAAACGCCCCAAAGCGCAACGTGGACACAGCCAAATTTTTGAAGGAAAACAGAGGTGTTTTTTGCAAAGTGCCTACCTGTAGATTTTGGCCTGTAGCTCAGCCGCCACCTAGGGAAACCTACCAAACCTGTGCATTTCTGAAAACTAGAGACCTAGGGGAATCCAAGATGGGGTGACTTGTGTGGCTCGGACCAGGTTCTGTTACCCAGAATCTTTGCAAACCTCAGAATTTGGCTAAAAAAACACATGTTCCTCACATTTCTGTGGCAGAAAGTTCTGGAATCTGAGAGGAGCCACAAAATTCCTTCCACCCAGCGTTCCCCCACGTCTCCCGATAAAAATTATACCTCACTTGTGTGGGTAGGCCTAGCGCCCGCGACAGGAAACGCCCCAAAGCACAACGTGGACACAGCCAAATTTTTGAAGGAAAACAGAAGTGTTTTTTGCAAAATGCCTACCTGTAGAGTTTGGCCTGTAGCTCAGCCGCCACCTAGGGAAACCTACCAAACCTGTGCATTTCTGAAAACTAGAGACCTACGGGAATCCAAGATGGGGTGACTTGTGTGGCTCGGACCAGGTTCTGTTACCCAGAATCCTTTGCAAACCTCAAAATCTGGCTAAAAAAACACATGTTCCTCATATTTCTGTGGCAGAAAGTTCTGGAATCTGAAGGGAGCCACAAATGTCCTTCCACCCAGCATTCCCCCACGTCTCCCGATAAAAGTGATACCTCACTTGTGTGGGTAGGCCTAGCGCCCGTGACAGGAAACGCCCCAAAGCGCAACGTGGACACAGCCAAATTTTTGAAGGAAAACACAGGTGTTTTTTGCAAAGTGCCTACCTGTAGATTTTGGCCTGTAGCTCAGCCGCCACCTAGGGAAACCTACCAAACCTGTGCATTTCTGAAAACTAGAGACCTAGGGGAATCCAAGATGGGGTGACTTGTGTGGCTCGGACCAGGTTCTGTTACCCAGAATCCTTTGCAAACCTCAAAATTTGGCTAAAAAACCACATGTTCCTCACATTTCTGTTGCAGAAAGTTCTGGAATCTTAGAGGAGCTTCAAATTTCCTTCCACCCAGCGTTCCCCCACGTCTCCCGATAAAAATGATACCTCACTTGTGTGGGTAGGCCTACCGCCCGCGACAGGAAACGCTCCAAAGCGCAACGTGGACACAGCCAAATTTTTGAAGGAAAACAGTGGTGTTTTTTGCAAAGTGCCTACCTGTAGATTTTGGCCTGTAGCTCAGCCGCCACCTAGGGAAACCTACCAAACCTGTGCATTTCTGAAAACTAGAGACCTAGGGGAATCCAAGATGGGGTGACATGTGTGGCTCGGACCAGGTTCTGTTACCCAGAATCCTTTGCAAACCTCAAAATTTGGCTAAAAAAACACATGTTCCTCACATTTCTGTGGCAGAAAGTTCTGGAATCTGAGAGGAGCCACAAAATTCCTTCCACCCACCGTTCCCCCACGTTTCCCGATAAAAATTATACCTCACTTGTGTGGGTAGGCCTAGCGCCCGCGACAGGAAACGCCCCAAAGCGCAACGTGGACACAGCCACATTTTTGAAGGAAAACAGAGGTGTTTTTTGCAAAGTGCCTACCTTTAGATTTTGGCCTGTAGCTCAGCCGCCGCCTAGGGAAACCTACCAAACCTGTGCATTTCTGAAAACTAGAGACCTAGGGGAATCCAAGATGGGGTGACTTGTGTGGCTCGGACCAGGTTCTGTTACCCAGAATCCTTTGCAAACCTCAAAATTTGGCTAAAAAAACACATGTTCCTCAAATTTCTGTGGCAGAAAGTTCTGGAATCTGAGAGGAGCCACAAATTTCTTTCCACCCAGCATTCCCCCACGTCTCCCGATAAAAATTATACCTCACTTGTGTGGGTAGGCCTAGCGCCCGCGACAGGAAACGCCCCAAAGCGCAACGTGGACACAGCCAAATTTTTTAAGGAAAACAGAGGTGTTTTTTGCAAAGTGCCTACCTGTAGATTTTGGACTGTAGCTCAGCCGCCACCTAGGGAAACCTACCAAACCTGTGCATTTCTGAAAACTAGAGACCTAGGGGAATCCAAGATGGGGTGTCCTGTTTGGCTCGGACCAGGTTCTGTTACCCAGAATCCTTTGCAAACCTCAAAATGTGGCTAAAAAAACACATGTTCCTCACATTTCTGTGGCAGAAAGTTCTGGAATCTGAGAGGAGCCACAAATTTCCTTCCACCCAGCGTTCCCCCACGTCTCCCGATAAAAATTATACCTCACTTGTGTGAGTAGGCTTAGCGCCCACGACAGGAAACGCCCCAAAGCGCAACGTGGTCACAGCCAAATTTTTGAAGGAAAACAGATGTGTTTTTTGCAAAGTGCCTACCTGTAGATTTTGGCCTGTAGCTCAGCCGCCACCTAGGGAAACCTACCAAACCTGTGCATTTCTGAAAACTAGAGACCTAGGGGAATCCAAGATGGTTGACTTGTGTGGCTCGGACCAGGTTCTTGTACCCAGAATCCTTTGCAAACCTCAAAATTTGGCTAAAAAACCACATGTTCCTCACATTTCTGTGGCAGAAAGTTCTGGAATCTGAGAGGAGCCACAAATTTCCTTCCACCCAGCGTTCCCCCACATCTCCCGATAAAAATGATACCTCACTTGTGTGGGTAGGCCTAGCGATCGCGACAGGAAACGCCCCAAAGCGCAACGTGGACACAGCCAAATTTTTTAAGGAAAACAGAGGTGTTTTTTGCAAAGTGCCTACCTGTAGATTTTGGCCTGTAGCTCAGCCGCCACCTAGGGAAACCTACCAAACCTGTGCATTTCTGAAAACTAGAGACCTAGGGGAATCCAAGATGGGGTGACTTGTGTGGCTCGGACCAGGTTCTGTTACACAGAATCCTTTGCAAACCTCACAATTTGGCTAAAAAAACACATGTTCCTCACATTTCTGTGGCAGAAAGTTCTGGAATCTGAGAGGAGCCACAAAATTCCTTCCACCCAGCGTTCCCCCACAACTCCCGATAAAAATGATACCTCACTTGTGTGGGTAGGCCTAGCGCCCGCGACAGGAAACGCCCCAAAGCGCAACGTGGACACAGCCAAATTTTTGAAGGAAAACAGAGGTGTTTTTTGCAAAGTGCCTACCTGTAGATTTTGGCCTGTATCTCAGCCGTCACCTAGGGAAACCTACCAAACCTGTGCATTTCTGAAAACTAGAGACCTAGGGGAATCCAAGATGGGGTGACTTGTGTGGCTCGGACCAGGTTCTGTTACACAGAATCCTTTGCAAACCTCACAATTTGGCTAAAAAAACACATGTTCCTCACATTTCTGTGGCAGAAAGTTCTGGAATCTGAGAGGAGCCACAAATTTCCTTCCACCCAGCGTTCCCCCACGTCTCCCGATAAAAATGATACCTCACTTGTGTGGGTAGGCCTACCGCACGCGACAGGAAACGCCCCAAAGCGCAACATGGACACAGCCAAATTTTTGAAGGAAAACAGAGGTGTTTTTTGCAAAGTGCCTACCTGTAGATTTTGGCCTGTAGCTCAGCCGCCACCTAGGGAAACCTACCAAACCTGTGCATTTCTGAAAACTAGAGACCTAGGGGAATCCAAGATGGGGTGACTTGTGTGGCTCGGACTAGGTTCTGTTACCCAGAATCCTTTGCAAACCTCAAAATGTGGCTAAAAAAACACATGTTCCTCACATTTCTGTGGCAGAAAGTTCTGGAATCTGAGAGGAGCCACAAATTTCCTTCCACCCAGTGTTCCCCCACGTCTCCCGATAAAAATGATACCTCACTTGTGTGGGTAGGCCTAGCGCCCGCGACAGGAAACGCCCCAAAGCGCAACGTGGACACAGCCAAATTTTTGAAGGAAAACAGATGTGTTTTTTGCAAAGTGCCTACCTGTACATTTTGGCCTGTAGCTCAGCCGCCACCTAGGGAAACCTACCAAACCTGTGCATTTCTGAAAACTAGAGACCTAGGGGAATCCAAGATGGGGTGACTTGTGTGGCTCGGACCAGGTTCTGTTACCCAGAATCCTTTGCAAACCTCAAAATTTGGCTAAAAAAACACATGTTCCTCACATTTCTGTGGCAGAAAGTTCTGGAATCTGAAGGGAGCCACAAATGTCCTTCCACCCAGCATTCCCCCACGTCTCCCGATAAAAATGATACCTCACTTGTGTGGGTAGGCCTAGCGCCCGCGACAGGAAACGCCCCAAAGCGCAACGTGGACACAGCCAAATTTTTGAAGGAAAACAGAGGTGTTTTTTGCAAAGTGCCTACCTGTAGATTTTGGCCTGTAGCTCAGCCGCCACCTAGGGAAACCTACCAAACCTGTGCATTTCTGAAAACTAGAGACCTAGGGGAATCCAAGATGGGGTGACTTGTGTGGCTCGGACTAGGTTCTGTTACCCAGAATCCTTTGCAAACCTCAAAATGTGGCTAAAAAAACACATGTTCCTCACATTTCTGTGGCAGAAAGTTCTGGAATCTGAGAGGAGCCACAAATTTCCTTCCACCCAGTGTTCCCCCACGTCTCCCGATAAAAATGATACCTCACTTGTGTGGGTAGGCCTAGCGCCCGCGACAGGAAACGCCCCAAAGCGCAACGTGGACACAGCCAAATTTTTGAAGGAAAACAGATGTGTTTTTTGCAAAGTGCCTACCTGTACATTTTGGCCTGTAGCTCAGCCGCCACCTAGGGAAACCTACCAAACCTGTGCATTTCTGAAAACTAGAGACCTAGGGGAATCCAAGATGGGGTGACTTGTGTGGCTCGGACCAGGTTCTGTTACCCAGAATCCTTTGCAAACCTCAAAATTTGGCTAAAAAAACACATGTTCCTCACATTTCTGTGGCAGAAAGTTCTGGAATCTGAAGGGAGCCACAAATGTCCTTCCACCCAGCATTCCCCCACGTCTCCCGATAAAAATGATACCTCACTTGTGTGGGTAGGCCTAGCGCCCGCGACAGGAAACGCCCCAAAGCGCAACGTGGACACAGCCAAATTTTTGAAGGAAAACAGAGGTGTTTTTTGCAAAGTGCCTACCTGTAGATTTTGGCCTGTAGCTCAGCCGCCACCTAGGGAAACCTACCAAACCTGTGCATTTCTGAAAACTAGAGACCTAGGGGAATCCAAGATGGGGTGACTTGTGTGGCTCGGACCAGGTTCTGTTACCCAGAATCCTTTGCAAACCTCAAAATTTGGCTAAAAAACCACATGTTCCTCACATTTCTGTGGCAGAAAGTTCTGGAATCTGAGAGGAGCCACAAATTTCCTTCCACCCAGCGTTCCCCCACGTCTCCCGATAAAAATGATACCTCACTTGTGTGGGTAGGCCTACCGCCCGCGACAGGAAACGCCCCAAAGCGCAACGTGGACACAGCCACATTTTTGAAGGAAAACAGTGGTGTTTTTTGCAAAGTGCCTACCTGTAGATTTTGGCCTGTAGCTCAGCCGCCACCTAGGGAAACCTACCAAACCTGTGCATTTCTGAAAACTAGAGACCTAGGGGAATCAAAGATGGGGTGACTTGTGTGGCTCGGACCAGGTTCTGTTACACAGAATCCTTTGCAAACCTCAAAATGTGGCTAAAAAAACACATGTTCCTCACATTTCTGTGGCAGAAAGTTCTGGAATCTGAGAGGAGCCACAAATTTCCTTCCACCCAGTGTTCCCCCACGTCTCCCGATAAAAATGATACCTCACTTGTGTGGGTAGGCCTAGCGCCCGCGACAGGAAACGCCCCAAAGCGCAACGTGGACACAGCCAAATTTTTGAAGGAAAACAGATGTGTTTTTTGCAAAGTGCCTACCTGTACATTTTGGCCTGTAGCTCAGCCGCCACCTAGGGAAACCTACCAAACCTGTGCATTTCTGAAAACTAGAGACCTAGGGGAATCCAAGATGGGGTGACTTGTGTGGCTCGGACCAGGTTCTGTTACCCAGAATCCTTTGCAAACCTCAAAATTTGGCTAAAAAAACACATGTTCCTCACATTTCTGTGGCAGAAAGTTCTGGAATCTGAAGGGAGCCACAAATGTCCTTCCACCCAGCATTCCCCCACGTCTCCCGATAAAAATGATACCTCACTTGTGTGGGTAGGCCTAGCGCCCGCGACAGGAAACGCCCCAAAGCGCAACGTGGACACAGCCACATTTTTGAAGGAAAACAGTGGTGTTTTTTGCAAAGTGCCTACCTGTAGATTTTGGCCTGTAGCTCAGCCGCCACCTAGGGAAACCTACCAAACCTGTGCATTTCTGAAAACTAGAGACCTAGGGGAATCAAAGATGGGGTGACTTGTGTGGCTCGGACCAGGTTCTGTTACACAGAATCCTTTGCAAACCTCAAAATTTGGCTAAAAAACCACATGTTCCTCACATTTCTGTGGCAGAAAGTTCTGGAATCTGAGAGGAGCCACAAATTTCCTTCCACCCAGCGTTCCCCCACGTCTCCCGATAAAAATGATACCTCACTTGTGTGGGTAGGCCTACCGCCCGCGACAGGAAACGCCCCAAAGCGCAACATGGACACAGCCAAATTTTTGAAGGAAAACAGAGGTGTTTTTTGCAAAGTGCCTACCTGTAGATTTTGGCCTGTAGCTCAGCCGCCACCTAGGGAAACCTACCAAACCTGTGCATTTCTGAAAACTAGAGACCTAGGGGAATCCAAGATGGGGTGACTTGTGTGGCTCGGACTAGGTTCTGTTACCCAGAATCCTTTGCAAACCTCAAAATGTGGCTAAAAAAACACATGTTCCTCACATTTCTGTGGCAGAAAGTTCTGGAATCTGAGAGGAGCCACAAATTTCCTTCCACCCAGTGTTCCCCCACGTCTCCCGATAAAAATGATACCTCACTTGTGTGGGTAGGCCTAGCGCCCGCGACAGGAAACGCCCCAAAGCGCAACGTGGACACAGCCAAATTTTTGAAGGAAAACAGATGTGTTTTTTTCAAAGTGCCTACCTGTAGATTTTGGCCTGTAGCTCAGCCGCCACCTAGGGAAACCTACCAAACCTGTGCATTTCTGAAAACTAGAGACCTAGGGGAATCCAAGATGGGGTGACTTGTGTGGCTCGGACCAGGTTCTGTTACCCAGAATCCTTTGCAAACCTCAAAATTTGGCTAAAAAACCACATGTTCCTCACATTTCTGTGGCAGAAAGTTCTGGAATCTGAGAGGAGCCACAAATTTCCTTCCACCCAGCGTTCCCCCACGTCTCCCGATAAAAATGATACCTCACTTGTGTGGGTAGGCCTACCGCCCGCGACAGGAAACGCCCCAAAGCGCAACGTGGACACAGCCACATTTTTGAAGGAAAACAGTGGTGTTTTTTGCAAAGTGCCTACCTGTAGATTTTGGCCTGTAGCTCAGCCGCCACCTAGGGAAACCTACCAAACCTGTGCATTTCTGAAAACTAGAGACCTAGGGGAATCAAAGATGGGGTGACTTGTGTGGCTCGGACCAGGTTCTGTTACACAGAATCCTTTGCAAACCTCAAAATTTGGCTAAAAAAACACATGTTCCTCACATTTCTGTGGCAGAAAGTTCTGGAATCTGAGAGGAGCCACAAAATTCCTTCCACCCAGCGTTCCCCCACGTCTCCCGATAAAAATGATACCTCACTTGTGTGGGTAGGCCTAGCGCCCGCGACAGGAAACGCCCCAAAGCGCAACGTGGACACAGCCAAATTTTTGAAGGAAAACAGAGGTGTTTTTTGCAAAGTGCCTACCTTTAGATTTTGGCCTGTAGCTCAGCCGCCGCCTAGGGAAACCTACCAAACCTGTGCATTTCTGAAAACTAGAGACCTAGGGGAATCCAAGATGGGGTGACTTGTGTGGCTCGGACCAGGTTCTGTTACCCAGAATCCTTTGCAAACCTCAAAATTTGGCTAAAAAAACACATGTTCCTCAAATTTCTGTGGCAGAAAGTTCTGGAATCTGAGAGGAGCCACAAATTTCTTTCCACCCAGCGTTCCCCAACGTCTCCCGATAAAAATTATACCTCACTTGTGTGGGTAGGCCTAGCGCCCGCGACAGGAAACGCCCCAAAGCGCAACGTGGACACAGCCAAATTTTTGAAGGAAAACAGAGGTGTTTTTTGCAAAGTGCCTACCTGTAGATTTTGGCCTGTAGCTCAGCCGCCACCTAGGGAAACCTACCAAACCTGTGCATTTCTGAAAACTAGAGACCTAGGGGAATCCAAGATGGGGTGTCTTGTGTGGCTCGGACCAGGTTCTGTTACCCAGAATCCTTTGCAAACCTCAAAATGTGGCTAAAAAAACACATGTTCCTCACATTTCTGTGGCAGAAAGTTCTAGAATCTGAGAGGAGCCACAAATTTCCTTCCACCCAGCGTTCCCCCACGTCTCCCGATAAAAATTATACCTCACTTGTGTGAGTAGGCCTAGCGCCCACGACAGGAAACACCCCAAAGCGCAACGTGGACACAGCCACATTTTTGAAGGAAAACAGAGGTGTTTTTTGCAAAGTGCCTACCTGTAGATTTTGGCCTGTAGCTCAGCCGCCACCTAGGGAAACCTACCAAACCTGTGCATTTCTGAAAACTAGAGACCTAGGGGAATCCAAGATGGGGTGACTTGTGTGGCTCGGACCAGGTTCTGTTACCCAGAATCCTTTGCAAACCTCAAAATTTGGCTAAAAAACCACATGTTCCTCACATTTCTGTGGCAGAAAGTTCTGGAATCTGAGAGGAGCCACAAATTTCCTTCCACCCAGCGTTCCCCCACGTCTCCCGATAAAAATGATACCTCACTTGTGTGGGTAGGCCTACCGCCCGCGACAGGAAACGCCCCAAAGCGCAACATGGACACAGCCAAATTTTTGAAGGAAAACAGAGGTGTTTTTTGCAAAGTGCCTACCTGTAGATTTTGGCCTGTAGCTCAGCCGCCACCTAGGGAAACCTACCAAACCTGTGCATTTCTGAAAACTAGAGACCTAGGGGAATCCAAGATGGGGTGACTTGTGTGGCTCGGACTAGGTTCTGTTACCCAGAATCCTTTGCAAACCTCAAAATGTGGCTAAAAAAACACATGTTCCTCACATTTCTGTGGCAGAAAGTTCTGGAATCTGAGAGGAGCCACAAATTTCCTTCCACCCAGTGTTCCCCCACGTCTCCCGATAAAAATGATACCTCACTTGTGTGGGTAGGCCTAGCGCCCGCGACAGGAAACGCCCCAAAGCGCAACGTGGACACAGCCAAATTTTTGAAGGAAAACAGATGTGTTTTTTGCAAAGTGCCTACCTGTACATTTTGGCCTGTAGCTCAGCCGCCACCTAGGGAAACCTACCAAACCTGTGCATTTCTGAAAACTAGAGACCTAGGGGAATCCAAGATGGGGTGACTTGTGTGGCTCGGACCAGGTTCTGTTACCCAGAATCCTTTGCAAACCTCAAAATTTGGCTAAAAAAACACATTTCCTCACATTTCTGTGGCAGAAAGTTCTGGAATCTGAAGGGAGTCACAAATGTCCTTCCACCCAGCATTCCCCCACGTCTCCCGATAAAAATGATACCTCACTTGTGTGGGTAGGCCTAGCGCCCGCGACAGGAAACGCCCCAAAGCGCAACGTGGACACAGCCAAATTTTTGAAGGAAAACAGAGGTGTTTTTTGCAAAGTGCCTACCTGTAGATTTTGGCCTGTAGCTCAGCCGCCACCTAGGGAAACCTACCAAACCTGTGCATTTCTGAAAACTAGAGACCTAGGGGAATCCAAGATGGGGTGACTTGTGTGGCTCGGACCAGGTTCTGTTACCCAGAATCCTTTGCAAACCTCAAAATTTGGCTAAAAAACCACATGTTCCTCACATTTCTGTGGCAGAAAGTTCTGGAATCTGAGAGGAGCCACAAATTTCCTTCCACCCAGCGTTCCCCCACGTCTCCCGATAAAAATGATACCTCACTTGTGTGGGTAGGCCTACCGCCCGCGACAGGAAACGCCCCAAAGCGCAACGTGGACACAGCCACATTTTTGAAGGAAAACAGTGGTGTTTTTTGCAAAGTGCCTACCTGTAGATTTTGGCCTGTAGCTCAGCCGCCACCTAGGGAAACCTACCAAACCTGTGCATTTCTGAAAACTAGAGACCTAGGGGAATCAAAGATGGGGTGACTTGTGTGGCTCGGACCAGGTTCTGTTACACAGAATCCTTTGCAAACCTCAAAATTTGGCTAAAAAAACACATGTTCCTCACATTTCTGTGGCAGAAAGTTCTGGAATCTGAGAGGAGCCACAAAATTCCTTCCACCCAGCGTTCCCCCACGTCTCCCGATAAAAATGATACCTCACTTGTGTGGGTAGGCCTAGCGCCCGCGACAGGAAACGCCCCAAAGCGCAACGTGGACACAGCCAAATTTTTGAAGGAAAACAGAGGTGTTTTTTGCAAAGTGCCTACCTTTAGATTTTGGCCTGTAGCTCAGCCGCCGCCTAGGGAAACCTACCAAACCTGTGCATTTCTGAAAACTAGAGACCTAGGGGAATCCAAGATGGGGTGACTTGTGTGGCTCGGACCAGGTTCTGTTACCCAGAATCCTTTGCAAACCTCAAAATTTGGCTAAAAAAACACATGTTCCTCAAATTTCTGTGGCAGAAAGTTCTGGAATCTGAGAGGAGCCACAAATTTCTTTCCACCCAGCGTTCCCCAACGTCTCCCGATAAAAATTATACCTCACTTGTGTGGGTAGGCCTAGCGCCCGCGACAGGAAACGCCCCAAAGCGCAACGTGGACACAGCCAAATTTTTGAAGGAAAACAGAGGTGTTTTTTGCAAAGTGCCTACCTGTAGATTTTGGCCTGTAGCTCAGCCGCCACCTAGGGAAACCTACCAAACCTGTGCATTTCTGAAAACTAGAGACCTAGGGGAATCCAAGATGGGGTGTCTTGTGTGGCTCGGACCAGGTTCTGTTACCCAGAATCCTTTGCAAACCTCAAAATGTGGCTAAAAAAACACATGTTCCTCACATTTCTGTGGCAGAAAGTTCTAGAATCTGAGAGGAGCCACAAATTTCCTTCCACCCAGCGTTCCCCCACGTCTCCCGATAAAAATTATACCTCACTTGTGTGAGTAGGCCTAGCGCCCACGACAGGAAACACCCCAAAGCGCAACGTGGACACAGCCACATTTTTGAAGGAAAACAGAGGTGTTTTTTGCAAAGTGCCTACCTGTAGATTTTGGCCTGTAGCTCAGCCGCCACCTAGGGAAACCTACCAAACCTGTGCATTTCTGAAAACTAGAGACCTAGGGGAATCCAAGATGGGGTGACTTGTGTGGCTCGGACCAGGTTCTGTTACCCAGAATCCTTTGCAAACCTCAAAATTTGGCTAAAAAACCACATGTTCCTCACATTTCTGTGGCAGAAAGTTCTGGAATCTGAGAGGAGCCACAAATTTCCTTCCACCCAGCGTTCCCCCACGTCTCCCGATAAAAATGATACCTCACTTGTGTGGGTAGGCCTACCGCCCGCGACAGGAAACGCCCCAAAGCGCAACATGGACACAGCCAAATTTTTGAAGGAAAACAGAGGTGTTTTTTGCAAAGTGCCTACCTGTAGATTTTGGCCTGTAGCTCAGCCGCCACCTAGGGAAACCTACCAAACCTGTGCATTTCTGAAAACTAGAGACCTAGGGGAATCCAAGATGGGGTGACTTGTGTGGCTCGGACTAGGTTCTGTTACCCAGAATCCTTTGCAAACCTCAAAATGTGGCTAAAAAAACACATGTTCCTCACATTTCTGTGGCAGAAAGTTCTGGAATCTGAGAGGAGCCACAAATTTCCTTCCACCCAGTGTTCCCCCACGTCTCCCGATAAAAATGATACCTCACTTGTGTGGGTAGGCCTAGCGCCCGCGACAGGAAACGCCCCAAAGCGCAACGTGGACACAGCCAAATTTTTGAAGGAAAACAGATGTGTTTTTTGCAAAGTGCCTACCTGTACATTTTGGCCTGTAGCTCAGCCGCCACCTAGGGAAACCTACCAAACCTGTGCATTTCTGAAAACTAGAGACCTAGGGGAATCCAAGATGGGGTGACTTGTGTGGCTCGGACCAGGTTCTGTTACCCAGAATCCTTTGCAAACCTCAAAATTTGGCTAAAAAAACACATGTTCCTCACATTTCTGTGGCAGAAAGTTCTGGAATCTGAAGGGAGTCACAAATGTCCTTCCACCCAGCATTCCCCCACGTCTCCCGATAAAAATGATACCTCACTTGTGTGGGTAGGCCTAGCGCCCGCGACAGGAAACGCCCCAAAGCGCAACGTGGACACAGCCAAATTTTTGAAGGAAAACAGAGGTGTTTTTTGCAAAGTGCCTACCTGTAGATTTTGGCCTGTAGCTCAGCCGCCACCTAGGGAAACCTACCAAACCTGTGCATTTCTGAAAACTAGAGACCTAGGGGAATCCAAGATGGGGTGACTTGTGTGGCTCGGACCAGGTTCTGTTACCCAGAATCCTTTGCAAACCTCAAAATTTGGCTAAAAAACCACATGTTCCTCACATTTCTGTGGCAGAAAGTTCTGGAATCTGAGAGGAGCCACAAATTTCCTTCCACCCAGCGTTCCCCCACGTCTCCCGATAAAAATGATACCTCACTTGTGTGGGTAGGCCTACCGCCCGCGACAGGAAACGCCCCAAAGCGCAACGTGGACACAGCCACATTTTTGAAGGAAAACAGTGGTGTTTTTTGCAAAGTGCCTACCTGTAGATTTTGGCCTGTAGCTCAGCCGCCACCTAGGGAAACCTACCAAACCTGTGCATTTCTGAAAACTAGAGACCTAGGGGAATCAAAGATGGGGTGACTTGTGTGGCTCGGACCAGGTTCTGTTACACAGAATCCTTTGCAAACCTCAAAATTTGGCTAAAAAAACACATGTTCCTCACATTTCTGTGGCAGAAAGTTCTGGAATCTGAGAGGAGCCACAAAATTCCTTCCACCCAGCGTTCCCCCACGTCTCCCGATAAAAATGATACCTCACTTGTGTGGGTAGGCCTAGCGCCCGCGACAGGAAACGCCCCAAAGCGCAACGTGGACACAGCCAAATTTTTGAAGGAAAACAGAGGTGTTTTTTGCAAAGTGCCTACCTTTAGATTTTGGCCTGTAGCTCAGCCGCCGCCTAGGGAAACCTACCAAACCTGTGCATTTCTGAAAACTAGAGACCTAGGGGAATCCAAGATGGGGTGACTTGTGTGGCTCGGACCAGGTTCTGTTACCCAGAATCCTTTGCAAACCTCAAAATTTGGCTAAAAAAACACATGTTCCTCAAATTTCTGTGGCAGAAAGTTCTGGAATCTGAGAGGAGCCACAAATTTCTTTCCACCCAGCGTTCCCCAACGTCTCCCGATAAAAATTATACCTCACTTGTGTGGGTAGGCCTAGCGCCCGCGACAGGAAACGCCCCAAAGCGCAACGTGGACACAGCCAAATTTTTGAAGGAAAACAGAGGTGTTTTTTGCAAAGTGCCTACCTGTAGATTTTGGCCTGTAGCTCAGCCGCCACCTAGGGAAACCTACCAAACCTGTGCATTTCTGAAAACTAGAGACCTAGGGGAATCCAAGATGGGGTGTCTTGTGTGGCTCGGACCAGGTTCTGTTACCCAGAATCCTTTGCAAACCTCAAAATGTGGCTAAAAAAACACATGTTCCTCACATTTCTGTGGCAGAAAGTTCTAGAATCTGAGAGGAGCCACAAATTTCCTTCCACCCAGCGTTCCCCCACGTCTCCCGATAAAAATTATACCTCACTTGTGTGAGTAGGCCTAGCGCCCACGACAGGAAACACCCCAAAGCGCAACGTGGACACAGCCACATTTTTGAAGGAAAACAGAGGTGTTTTTTGCAAAGTGCCTACCTGTAGATTTTGGCCTGTAGCTCAGCCGCCACCTAGGGAAACCTACCAAACCTGTGCATTTCTGAAAACTAGAGACCTAGGGGAATCCAAGATGGGGTGACTTGTGTGGCTCGGACCAGGTTCTTGTACCCAGAATCCTTTGCAAACCTCAAAATGTGGCTAAAAAAACACATGTTCCTCACATTTCTGTGGCAGAAAGTTCTAGAATCTGAGAGGAGCCACAAATTTCCTTCCACCCAGTGTTCCCCCACGTCTCCCGATAAAAATGATACCTCACTTGTGTGGGTAGGCCTAGCGCCCGCGACAGGAAACGCCCCAAAGCGCAACGTGGACACAGCCAAATTTTTGAAGGAAAACAGATGTGTTTTTTGCAAAGTGCCTACCTGTACATTTTGGCCTGTAGCTCAGCCGCCACCTAGGGAAACCTACCAAACCTGTGCATTTCTGAAAACTAGAGACCTAGGGGAATCCAAGATGGGGTGAGTTGTGTGGCTCGGACCAGGTTCTGTTACCCAGAATCCTTTGCAAACCTCAAAATTTGGCTAAAAAAACACATGTTCCTCACATTTCTGTGGCAGAAAGTTCTGGAATCTGAAGGGAGCCACAAATGTCCTTCCACCCAGCATTCCCCCACGTCTCCCGATAAAAATGATACCTCACTTGTGTGGGTAGGCCTAGCGCCCGCGACAGGAAACGCCCCAAAGCGCAACGTGGACACAGCCACATTTTTGAAGGAAAACAGTGGTGTTTTTTGCAAAGTGCCTACCTGTAGATTTTGGCCTGTAGCTCAGCCGCCACCTAGGGAAACCTACCAAACCTGTGCATTTCTGAAAACTAGAGACCTAGGGGAATCAAAGATGGGGTGACTTGTGTGGCTCGGACCAGGTTCTGTTACACAGAATCCTTTGCAAACCTCAAAATTTGGCTAAAAAAACACATGTTCCTCACATTTCTGTGGCAGAAAGTTCTGGAATCTGAGAGGAGCCACAAAATTCCTTCCACCCAGCGTTCCCCCACGTCTCCCGATAAAAATGATACCTCACTTGTGTGGGTAGGCCTAGCGCCCGCGACAGGAAACGCCCCAAAGCGCAACGTGGACACAGCCAAATTTTTGAAGGAAAACAGAGGTGTTTTTTGCAAAGTGCCTACCTTTAGATTTTGGCCTGTAGCTCAGCCGCCGCCTAGGGAAACCTACCAAACCTGTGCATTTCTGAAAACTAGAGACCTAGGGGAATCCAAGATGGGGTGACTTGTGTGGCTCGGACCAGGTTCTGTTACCCAGAATCCTTTGCAAACCTCAAAATTTGGCTAAAAAAACACATGTTCCTCACATTTCTGTGGCAGAAAGTTCTGGAATCTGAGAGGAGCCACAAATTTCTTTCCACCCAGCGTTCCCCAACGTCTCCCGATAAAAATGATACCTCACTTGTGTGGGTAGGCCTAGCGCCCGCGACAGGAAACGCCCCAAAGCGCAACGTGGACACAGCCAAATTTTTGAAGGAAAACAGAGGTGTTTTTTGCAAAGTGCCTACTGTAGATTTTGGCCTGTAGCTCAGCCGCCACCTAGGGAAACCTACCAAACCTGTGCATTTCTGAAAACTAGAGACCTAGGGGAATCCAAGATGGGGTGTCTTGTGTGGCTCGGACCAGGTTCTGTCACCCAGAATCCTTTGCAAACCTCAAAATGTGGCTAAAAAAACACATGTTCCTCACATTTCTGTGGCAGAAAGTTCTAGAATCTGAGAGGAGCCACAAATTTCCTTCCACCCAGCGTTCCCCCACGTCTCCCGATAAAAATTATACCTCACTTGTGTGAGTAGGCCTAGCGCCCACGACAGGAAACACCCCAAAGCGCAACGTGGACACAGCCAAATTTTTGAAGGAAAACAGAGGTGTTTTTTGCAAAGTGCCTACCTGTAGATTTTGGCCTGTAGCTCAGCCGCCACCTAGGGAAACCTACCAAACCTGTGCATTTCTGAAAACTAGAGACCTAGGGGAATCCAAGATGGGGTGACTTGTGTGGCTCGGACCAGGTTCTTGTACCCAGAATCCTTTGCAAACCTCAAAATTTGGCTAAAAAACCACATGTTCCTCACATTTCTGTGGCAGAAAGTTCTGGAATCTGAGAGGAGCCACAAATTTCCTTCCACCCAGCGTTCCCCCACGTCTCCCGATAAAAATGATACCTCACTTGTGTGGGTAGGCCTACCGCCCGCGACAGGAAACGCCCCAAAGCGCAACGTGGACACAGCCAAATTTTTGAAGGAAAACAGAGGTGTTTTTTGCAAAGTGCCTACCTGTAGATTTTGGCCTGTAGCTCAGCCGCCACCTAGGGAAACCTACCAAACCTGTGCATTTCTGAAAACTAGAGACCTAGGGGAATCCAAGATGGGGTGACTTGTGTGGCTCGGACCAGGTTCTGTTACCCAGAATCCTTTGCAAACCTCAAAATTTGGCTAAAAAAACACATGTTCCTCACATTTCTGTGGCAGAAAGTTCTGGAATCTGAGAGGAGCCACAAAATTCCTTCCACCCAGCGTTCCCCCTCAACTCCCGATAAAAATGATACCTCACTTGTGTGGGTAGGTCTAGCGCCCGCGACAGGAAACGCCCCAAAGCGCAACGTGGACACAGCCAAATGTTTGAAGGAAAACAGAGGTGTTTTTTGCAAAGTGCCTACCTGTAGATTTTGGCCTGTAGCTCAGCCGTCACCTAGGGAAACCTACCAAACCTGTGCATTTCTGAAAACTAGAGACCTAGGGGAATCCAAGATGGGGTGACTTGTGTGGCTCGGACCAGGTTCTGTTACCCAGAATCCTTTGCAAACCTGAAAATTTGGCTACAAAAACACATGTTCCTCACATTTCTGTGGCAGAAAGTTCTGGAATCTGAGAGGAGCCACAAATTTCCTTCCACCCAGCGTTCCCCCACGTCTCCCGATAAAAATGATACCTCTCTTGTGTGGGTAGGCCTAGCGCCCGCGACAGGAAACGCCCCAAAGCGCAACGTGGACACAGCCAAATTTTTAAAGGAAAACAGAGGTGTTTTTTGCAAAGTGCCTACCTGTAGATTTTGGCCTGTAGCTCAGCCGCCACCTAGGGAAACCTACCAAATCTGTGCATTTCTGAAAACTAGAGACCTAGGGGAATCCAAGATGGGGTGACTTGTGTGGCTCGCACTAGGTTCTGTTACCCAGAATCCTTTGCAAACCTCAAAATGTGGCTAAAAAAACACATGTTCCTCACATTTCTGTGGCAGAAAGTTCTGGAATCTCAGAGGAGCCACAAATTTCCTTCCACCCAGTGTTCCCCCACGTCTCCCGATACAAATGATGCCTCACTTGTGTGGGTAGGCCTAGCGCCCGCGACAGGAAACGCCCCAAAGCGCAACGTGGACACAGCCAAATTTATGAAGGAAAACAGATGTGTTTTTTGCAAAGTGCCTACCTGTACATTTTGGCCTGTAGCTCAGCCGCCACCTAGGGAAACCTACCAAACCTGTGCATTTCTGAAAACTAGAGACCTAGGGGAATCCAAGATGGGGTGACTTGTGTGGCGCGGACCAGGTTCTGTTACCCAGAATCCTTTGCAAACCTCAGAATTTGGCTAAAAAAACACATGTTCCTCACATTTCTGTGGCAGAAAGTTCTGGAATCTGAGAGGAGCCACAAATTTCCTTCCACCCAGCGTTCCCCCACGTCTCCCGATAAAAATGATACCTCACTTGTGTGGGTAGGCCTAGCGTCCGCGACAGGAAACGCCCCAAAGCTCAACAAGGACACAGCCAAATTTTTGAAGGAAAACAGAGGTGTTTTTTGCAAAGTGCCTACCTGTAGATTTTGGCCTGTAGCTCAGCCGCCACCTAGGGAAACCTACCAAACCTGTGCATTTCTGAAAACTAGAGACCTAAGGGAATCCAAGATGGGGTGACTTGTGTGGCTCGGACCAGGTTCTGTTACCCAGAATCCTTTGCAAACCTCATAATTTGGCTAAAAAACCACATGTTCCTCACATTTCTGTGGCAGAAAGTTCTGGAATCTGAGAGGAGCCACAAATTTCCTTCCACCCAGCGTTCCCCCACGTCTCCCGATAAAAATGATACCTCACTTGTGTGGGTAGGCCTACCGCCCGCGACAGGAAACGCCCCAAAGCGCAACATGGACACAGCCAAATTTTTGAAGGAAAACAGAGGTGTTTTTTGCAAAGTGCCTACCTGTAGATTTTGGCCTGTAGCTCAGCCGCCACCTAGGGAAACCTACCAAACCTGTGCATTTCTGAAAACTAGAGAACTAGGGGAATCCAAGATGGGGTGACTTGTGTGGCTCGGACTAGGTTCTGTTACCCAGAATCCTTTGCAAACCTCAAAATGTGTCTAAAAAAACACATGTTCCTCACATTTCTGTGGCAGAAAGTTCTGGAATCTGAGAGGAGCCACAAATTTCCTTCCACCCAGTGTTCCCCCACGTCTCCCGATAAAAATGATACCTCACTTGTGTGGGTAGGCCTAGCGCCCGCGACAGGAAACGCCCCAAAGCGCAACGTGGACACAGCCAAATTTTTGAAGGAAAACAGATGTGTTTTTTGCAAAGTGCCTACCTGTACATTTTGGCCTGTAGCTCAGCCGCCACCTAGGGAAACCTACCAAACCTGTGCATTTCTGAAAACTAGAGACCTAGGGGAATCCAAGATGGGGTGACTTGTGTGGCTCGGACCAGGTTCTGTTACCCAGAATCCTTTGCAAACCTCAAAATTTGGCTAAAAAAACACATGTTCCTCACATTTCTGTGGGAGAAAGTTCTGGAATCTGAAGGGAGCCACAAATGTCCTTCCACCCAGCATTCCCCCACGTCTCCCGATAAAAATGATACCTCACTTGTGTGGGTAGGCCTAGCGCCCGCGACAGGAAACGCCCCAAAGCGCAACGTGGACACAGCCAAATTTTTGAAGGAAAACAGAGGTGTTTTTTGCAAAGTGCCTACCTGTAGATTTTGGCCTGTAGCTCAGCCGCCACCTAGGGAAACCTACCAAACCTGTGCATTTCTGAAAACTAGAGACCTAGGGGAATCCAAGATGGGGTGACTTGTGTGGCTCGGACCAGGTTCTGTTACCCAGAATCCTTTGCAAACCTCAAAATTTGGCTAAAAAACCACATGTTCCTCACATTTCTGTGGCAGAAAGTTCTGGAATCTGAGAGGAGCCACAAATTTCCTTCCACCCAGCGTTCCCCCACGTCTCCCGATAAAAATGATACCTCACTTGTGTGGGTAGGCCTACCGCCCGCGACAGGAAACGCCCCAAAGCGCAACGTGGACACAGCCACATTTTTGAAGGAAAACAGTGGTGTTTTTTGCAAAGTGCCTACCTGTAGATTTTGGCCTGTAGCTCAGCCGCCACCTAGGGAAACCTACCAAACCTGTGCATTTCTGAAAACTAGAGACCTAGGGGAATCAAAGATGGGGTGACTTGTGTGGCTCGGACCAGGTTCTGTTACACAGAATCCTTTGCAAACCTCAAAATTTGGCTAAAAAAACACATGTTCCTCACATTTCTGTGGCAGAAAGTTCTGGAATCTGAGAGGAGCCACAAAATTCCTTCCACCCAGCGTTCCCCCACGTCTCCCGATAAAAATGATACCTCACTTGTGTGGGTAGGCCTAGCGCCCGCGACAGGAAACGCCCCAAAGCGCAACGTGGACACAGCCAAATTTTTGAAGGAAAACAGAGGTGTTTTTTGCAAAGTGCCTACCTTTAGATTTTGGCCTGTAGCTCAGCCGCCGCCTAGGGAAACCTACCAAACCTGTGCATTTCTGAAAACTAGAGACCTAGGGGAATCCAAGATGGGGTGACTTGTGTGGCTCGGACCAGGTTCTGTTACCCAGAATCCTTTGCAAACCTCAAAATTTGGCTAAAAAAACACATGTTCCTCAAATTTCTGTGGCAGAAAGTTCTAGAATCTGAGAGGAGCCACAAATTTCCTTCCACCCAGCGTTCCCCCACGTCTCCCGATAAAAATTATACCTCACTTGTGTGAGTAGGCCTAGCGCCCACGACAGGAAACACCCCAAAGCGCAACGTGGACACAGCCAAATTTTTGAAGGAAAACAGAGGTGTTTTTTGCAAAGTGCCTACCTGTAGATTTTGGCCTGTAGCTCAGCCGCCACCTAGGGAAACCTACCAAACCTGTGCATTTCTGAAAACTAGAGACCTAGGGGAATCCAAGATGGGGTGACTTGTGTGGCTCGGACCAGGTTCTGTTACCCAGAATCCTTTGCAAACCTCAAAATTTGGCTAAAAAACCACATGTTCCTCACATTTCTGTGGCAGAAAGTTCTGGAATCTGAGAGGAGCCACAAATTTCCTTCCACCCAGCGTTCCCCCACGTCTCCCGATAAAAATGATACCTCACTTGTGTGGGTAGGCCTACCGCCCGCGACAGGAAACGCCCCAAAGCGCAACATGGACACAGCCAAATTTTTGAAGGAAAACAGAGGTGTTTTTTGCAAAGTGCCTACCTGTAGATTTTGGCCTGTAGCTCAGCCGCCACCTAGGGAAACCTACCAAACCTGTGCATTTCTGAAAACTAGAGACCTAGGGGAATCCAAGATGGGGTGACTTGTGTCGCTCGGACTAGGTTCTGTTACCCAGAATCCTTTGCAAACCTCAAAATGTGGCTAAAAAAACACATGTTCCTCACATTTCTGTGGCAGAAAGTTCTGAAATCTGAGAGGAGCCACAAATTTCCTTCCACCCAGTGTTCCCCCACGTCTCCCGATAAAAATGATACCTCACTTGTGTGGGTAGGCCTAGCGCCCGCGACAGGAAACGCCCCAAAGCGCAACGTGGACACAGCCAAATTTTTGAAGGAAAACAGATGTGTTTTTTGCAAAGTGCCTACCTGTACATTTTGGCCTGTAGCTCAGCCGCCACCTAGGGAAACCTACCAAACCTGTGCATTTCTGAAAACTAGAGACCTAGGGGAATCCAAGATGGGGTGACTTGTGTGGCTCGGACCAGGTTCTGTTACCCAGAATCCTTTGCAAACCTCAAAATTTGGCTAAAAAAACACATGTTCCTCACATTTCTGTGGCAGAAAGTTCTGGAATCTGAAGGGAGCCACAAATGTCCTTCCACCCAGCATTCCCCCACGTCTCCCGATAAAAATGATACCTCACTTGTGTGGGTAGGCCTAGCGCCCGCGACAGGAAACGCCCCAAAGCGCAACGTGGACACAGCCACATTTTTGAAGGAAAACAGTGGTGTTTTTTGCAAAGTGCCTACCTGTAGATTTTGGCCTGTAGCTAAGCCGCCACCTAGGGAAACCTACCAAACCTGTGCATTTCTGAAAACTAGAGACCTAGGGGAATCCAAGATGGGGTGACTTGTGTGGCTCGGACCAGGTTCTGTTACACAGAATCCTTTGCAAACCTCAAAATTTGGCTAAAAAAACACATGTTCCTCACATTTCTGTGGCAGAAAGTTCTGGAATCTGAGAGGAGCCACAAAATTCCTTCCACCCAGCGTTCCCCCACGTCTCCCGATAAAAATGATACCTCACTTGTGTGGGTAGGCCTAGCGCCCGCGACAGGAAACGCCCCAAAGCGCAACGTGGACACAGCCAAATTTTTGAAGGAAAACAGAGGTGTTTTTTGCAAAGTGCCTACCTTTAGATTTTGGCCTGTAGCTCAGCCGCCGCCTAGGGAAACCTACCAAACCTGTGCATTTCTGAAAACTAGAGACCTAGGGGAATCCAAGATGGGGTGACTTGTGTGGCTCGGACCAGGTTCTGTTACCCAGAATCCTTTGCAAACCTCAAAATTTGGCTAAAAAAACACATGTTCCTCAAATTTCTGTGGCAGAAAGTTCTGGAATCTGAGAGGAGCCACAAATTTCTTTCCACCCAGCGTTCCCCAACGTCTCCCGATAAAAATTATACCTCACTTGTGTGGGTAGGCCTAGCGCCCGCGACAGGAAACGCCCCAAAGCGCAACGTGGACACAGCCAAATTTTTGAAGGAAAACAGAGGTGTTTTTTGCAAAGTGCCTACCTGTAGATTTTGGCCTGTAGCTCAGCCGCCACCTAGGGAAACCTACCAAACCTGTGCATTTCTGAAAACTAGAGACCTAGGGGAATCCAAGATGGGGTGTCTTGTGTGGCTCGGACCAGGTTCTGTTACCCAGAATCCTTTGCAAACCTCAAAATGTGGCTAAAAAAACACATGTTCCTCACATTTCTGTGGCAGAAAGTTCTAGAATCTGAGAGGAGCCACAAATTTCCTTCCACCCAGCGTTCCCCCACGTCTCCCGATAAAAATTATACCTCACTTGTGTGAGTAGGCCTAGCGCCCACGACAGGAAACACCCCAAAGCGCAACGTGGACACAGCCAAATTTTTGAAGGAAAACAGAGGTGTTTTTTGCAAAGTGCCTACCTGTAGATTTTGGCCTGTAGCTCAGCCGCCACCTAGGGAAACCTACCAAACCTGTGCATTTCTGAAAACTAGAGACCTAGGGGAATCCAAGATGGGGTGACTTGTGTGGCTCGGACCAGGTTCTTGTACCCAGAATCCTTTGCAAACCTCAAAATTTGGCTAAAAAACCACATGTTCCTCACATTTCTGTGGCAGAAAGTTCTGGAATCTGAGAGGAGCCACAAATTTCCTTCCACCCAGCGTTCCCCCACGTCTCCCGATAAAAATGATACCTCACTTGTGTGGGTAGGCCTACCGCCCGCGACAGGAAACGCCCCAAAGCGCAACGTGGACACAGCCAAATTTTTGAAGGAAAACAGAGGTGTTTTTTGCAAAGTGCCTACCTGTAGATTTTGGCCTGTAGCTCAGCCGCCACCTAGGGAAACCTACCAAACCTGTGCATTTCTGAAAACTAGAGACCTAGGGGAATCCAAGATGGGGGGACTTGTGTGGCTCGGACCAGGTTCTGTTACCCAGAATCCTTTGCAAACCTCAAAATTTGGCTAAAAAAACACATGTTCCTCACATTTCTGTGGCAGAAAGTTCTGGAATCTGAGAGGAGCCACAAAATTCCTTCCACCCAGCGTTCCCCCACAACTCCCGATAAAAATGATACCTCACTTGTGTGGGTAGGTCTAGCGCCCGCGACAGGAAACGCCCCAAAGCGCAACGTGGACACAGCCAAATGTTTGAAGGAAAACAGAGGTGTTTTTTGCAAAGTGCCTACCTGTAGATTTTGGCCTGTAGCTCAGCCGTCACCTAGGGAAACCTACCAAACCTGTGCATTTCTGAAAACTAGAGACCTAGGGGAATCCAAGATGGGGTGACTTGTGTGGCTCGGACCAGGTTCTGTTACCCAGAATCCTTTGCAAACCTGAAAATTTGGCTACAAAAACACATGTTCCTCACATTTCTGTGGCAGAAAGTTCTGGAATCTGAGAGGAGCCACAAATTTCCTTCCACCCAGCGTTCCCCCACGTCTCCCGATAAAAATGATACCTCTCTTGTGTGGGTAGGCCTAGCGCCCGCGACAGGAAACGCCCCAAAGCGCAACGTGGACACAGCCAAATTTTTAAAGGAAAACAGAGGTGTTTTTTGCAAAGTGCCTACCTGTAGATTTTGGCCTGTAGCTCAGCCGCCACCTAGGGAAACCTACCAAACCTGTGCATTTCTGAAAACTAGAGACCTAGGGGAATCCAAGATGGGGTGACTTGTGTGGCTCGCACTAGGTTCTGTTACCCAGAATCCTTTGCAAACCTCAAAATGTGGCTAAAAAAACACATGTTCCTCACATTTCTGTGGCAGAAAGTTCTGGAATCTCAGAGGAGCCACAAATTTCCTTCCACTCAGTGTTCCCCCACGTCTCCCGATACAAATGATACCTCACTTGTGTGGGTAGGCCTAGCGCCCGCGACAGGAAACGCCCCAAAGCGCAACGTGGACACAGCCAAATTTTTGAAGGAAAACAGATGTGTTTTTTGCAAAGTGCCTACCTTTACATTTTGGCCTGTAGCTCAGCCGCCACCTAGGGAAACCTACCAAACCTGTGCATTTCTGAAAACTAGAGACCTAGGGGAATCCAAGATGGGGTGACTTGTGTGGCGCGGACCAGGTTCTGTTACCCAGAATCCTTTGCAAACCTCAGAATTTGGCTAAAAAAACACATGTTCCTCACATTTCTGTGGCAGAAAGTTCTGGAATCTGAGAGGAGCCACAAATTTCCTTCCACCCAGCGTTCCCCCACGTCTCCCGATAAAAATGATACATCACTTTTGTGGGTAGGCCTAGCGCCCGCAACAGGAAATGCCCCAAAGCGCAACGTGGACACAGCCAAATTTTTGAAGGAAAAAAGAGGTGTTTTTTTCAAAGTGCCTACCTGTAGATTTTGGCCTGTAGCTCAGCCGCCACCTAGGGAAACCTACCAAACCTGTGCATTTCTGAAAACTAGAGACCTAGGGGAATCCAAGATGGGGTGACTTGTGTGGCTCGGACCAGGTTCTGTTACCCAGAATCCTTTGCAAACCTCAAAATTTGGCTAAAAAACCACATGTTCCTCACATTTCTGTGGCAGAAAGTTCTGGAATCTGAGAGGAGCCACAAATTTCCTTCCACCCAGCGTTCCCCCACGTCTCCCGATAAAAATGATACCTCACTTGTGTGGGTAGGCCTACCGCCCGCGACAGGAAACGCCCCAAAGCGCAACATGGACACAGCCAAATTTTTGAAGGAAAACAGAGGTGTTTTTTGCAAAGTGCCTACTTGTAGATTTTGGCCTGTAGCTCAGCCGCCACCTAGGGAAACCTACCAAACCTGTGCATTTCTGAAAACTAGAGACCTAGGGGAATCCAAGATGGGGTGACTTGTGTGGCTCGGACTAGGTTCTGTTACCCAGAATCCTTTGCAAACCTCAAAATGTGGCTAAAAAAACACATGTTCCTCACATTTCTGTGGCAGAAAGTTCTGAAATCTGAGAGGAGCCACAAATTTCCTTCCACCCAGTGTTCCCCCACGTCTCCCGATAAAAATGATACCTCACTTGTGTGGGTAGGCCTAGCGCCCGCGACAGGAAACGCCCCAAAGCGCAACGTGGACACAGCCAAATTTTTGAAGGAAAACAGATGTGTTTTTTGCAAAGTGCCTACCTGTACATTTTGGCCTGTAGCTCAGCCGCCACCTAGGGAAACCTACCAAACCTGTGCATTTCTGAAAACTAGAGACCTAGGGGAATCCAAGATGGGGTGACTTGTGTGGCTCGGACCAGGTTCTGTTACCCAGAATCCTTTGCAAACCTCTAAATTTGGCTAAAAAAACACATGTTCCTCACATTTCTGTGGCAGAAAGTTCTGGAATCTGAAGGGAGCCACAAATGTCCTTCCACCCAGCATTCCCCCACGTCTCCCGATAAAAATGATACCTCACTTGTGTGGGTAGGCCTAGCGCCCGCGACAGGAAACGCCCCAAAGCGCAACGTGGACACAGCCACATTTTTGAAGGAAAACAGTGGTGTTTTTTGCAAAGTGCCTACCTGTAGATTTTGGCCTGTAGCTCAGCCGCCACCTAGGGAAACCTACCAAACCTGTGCATTTCTGAAAACTAGAGACCTAGGGGAATCAAAGATGGGGTGACTTGTGTGGCTCGGACCAGGTTCTGTTACACAGAATCCTTTGCAAACCTCAAAATTTGGCTAAAAAAACACATGTTCCTCACATTTCTGTGGCAGAAAGTTCTGGAATCTGAGAGGAGCCACAAAATTCCTTCCACCCAGCGTTCCCCCACGTCTCCCGATAAAAATGATACCTCACTTGTGTGGGTAGGCCTAGCGCCCGCGACAGGAAACGCCCCAAAGCGCAACGTGGACACAGCCAAATTTTTGAAGGAAAACAGAGGTGTTTTTTGCAAAGTGCCTACCTTTAGATTTTGGCCTGTAGCTCAGCCGCCGCCTAGGGAAACCTACCAAACCTGTGCATTTCTGAAAACTAGAGACCTAGGGGAATCCAAGATGGGGTGACTTGTGTGGCTCGGACCAGGTTCTGTTACCCAGAATCCTTTGCAAACCTCAAAATTTGGCTAAAAAAACACATGTTCCTCAAATTTCTGTGGCAGAAAGTTCTGGAATCTGAGAGGAGCCACAAATTTCTTTCCACCCAGCGTTCCCCAACGTCTCCCAATAAAAATTATACCTCACTTGTGTGGGTAGGCCTAGCGCCCGCGACAGGAAACGCCCCAAAGCGCAACGTGGACACAGCCAAATTTTTGAAGGAAAACAGAGGTGTTTTTTGCAAAGTGCCTACTGTAGATTTTGGCCTGTAGCTCAGCCGCCACCTAGGGAAACCTACCAAACCTGTGCATTTCTGAAAACTAGAGACCTAGGGGAATCCAAGATGGGGTGTCTTGTGTGGCTCGGACCAGGTTCTGTTACCCAGAATCCTTTGCAAACCTCAAAATGTGGCTAAAAAAACACATGTTCCTCACATTTCTGTGGCAGAAAGTTCTGGAATCTGAGAGGAGCCACAAATTTCCTTCCACCCAGCGTTCCCCCACGTCTCCCGATAAAAATTATACCTCACTTGTGTGAGTAGGCCTAGCGCCCACGACAGGAAACACCCCAAAGCGCAACGTGGACACAGCCAAATTTTTGAAGGAAAACAGAGGTGTTTTTTGCAAAGTGCCTACCTGTAGATTTTGGCCTGTAGCTCAGCCGCCACCTAGGGAAACCTACCAAACCTGTGCATTTCTGAAAACTAGAGACCTAGGGGAATCCAAGATGGGGTGACTTGTGTGGCTCGGACCAGGTTCTTGTACCCAGAATCCTTTGCAAACCTCAAAATTTGGCTAAAAAACCACATGTTCCTCACATTTCTGTGGCAGAAAGTTCTGGAATCTGAGAGGAGCCACAAATTTCCTTCCACCCAGCGTTCCCCCACGTCTCCCGATAAAAATGATACCTCACTTGTGTGGGTAGGCCTACCGCCCGCGACAGGAAACGCCCCAAAGCGCAACGTGGACACAGCCAAATTTTTGAAGGAAAACAGAGGTGTTTTTTGCAAAGTGCCTACCTGTAGATTTTGGCCTGTAGCTCAGCCGCCACCTAGGGAAACCTACCAAACCTGTGCATTTCTGAAAACTAGAGACCTAGGGGAATCCAAGATGGGGTGACTTGTGTGGCTCGGACCAGGTTCTGTTACCCAGAATCCTTTGCAAACCTCAAAATTTGGCTAAAAAAACACATGTTCCTCACATTTCTGTGGCAGAAAGTTCTGGAATCTGAGAGGAGCCACAAAATTCCTTCCACCCAGCGTTCCCCCACAACTCCCGATAAAAATGATACCTCACTTGTGTGGGTAGGTCTAGCGCCCGCGACAGGAAACGCCCCAAAGCGCAACGTGGACACAGCCAAATGTTTGAAGGAAAACAGAGGTGTTTTTTGCAAAGTGCCTACCTGTAGATTTTGGCCTGTAGCTCAGCCGTCACCTAGGGAAACCTACCAAACCTGTGCATTTCTGAAAACTAGAGACCTAGGGGAATCCAAGATGGGGTGACTTGTGTGGCTCGGACCAGGTTCTGTTACCCAGAATCCTTTGCAAACCTGAAAATTTGACTACAAAAACACATGTTCCTCACATTTCTGTGGCAGAAAGTTCTGGAATCTGAGAGGAGCCACAAATTTCCTTCCACCCAGCGTTCCCCCACGTCTCCCGATAAAAATGATACCTCTCTTGTGTGGGTAGGCCTAGCGCCCGCGACAGGAAACGCCCCAAAGCGCAACGTGGACACAGCCAAATTTTTAAAGGAAAACAGAGGTGTTTTTTGCAAAGTGCCTACCTGTAGATTTTGGCCTGTAGCTCAGCCGCCACCTAGGGAAACCTACCAAACCTGTGCATTTCTGAAAACTAGAGACCTAGGGGAATCCAAGATGGGGTGACTTGTGTGGCTCGCACTAGGTTCTGTTACCCAGAATCCTTTGCAAACCTCAAAATGTGGCTAAAAAAACACATGTTCCTCACATTTCTGTGGCAGAAAGTTCTGGAATCTCAGAGGAGCCACAAATTTCCTTCCACCCAGTGTTCCCCCACGTCTCCCGATACAAATGATACCTCACTTGTGTGGGTAGGCCTAGCGCCCGCGACAGGAAACGCCCCAAAGCGCAACGTGGACACAGCCAAATTTTTGAAGGAAAACAGATGTGTTTTTTGCAAAGTGCCTACCTGTACATTTTGGCCTGTAGCTCAGACGCCACCTAGGGAAACCTACCAAACCTGTGCATTTCTGAAAACTAGAGACCTAGGGGAATCCAAGATGGGGTGACTTTTGTGGCGCGGACCAGGTTCTGTTACCCAGAATCCTTTGCAAACCTCAGAATTTGGCTAAAAAAACACATGTTCCTCACATTTCTGTGGCAGAAAGTTCTGGAATCTGAGAGGAGCCACAAATTTCCTTCCACCCAGCGTTCCCCCACGTCTCCCGATAAAAATGATACCTCACTTGTGTGGGTAGGCCTAGCGTCCGCGACAGGAAACGCCCCAAAGCTCAACAAGGACACAGCCAAATTTTTGAAGGAAAACAGAGGTGTTTTTTGCAAAGTGCCTACCTGTAGATTTTGGCCTGTAGCTCAGCCGCCACCTAGGGAAACCTACCAAACCTGTGCATTTCTGAAAACTAGAGACCTAGGGGAATCCAAGATGGGGTGACTTATGTGCCTCGGACCAGGTTCTGTTACCCAGAATCGTTTGCAAACCTCAAAATTTGGCTAAAAAACACATGTTCCTCAAATTTCTGTGGCAGAAAGTTCTGGAATCTGAGAGGAGCCACAAATTTCCTTCCACCCAGCGTTCCCCCACGTCTCCCGATAAAAATGATACATCACTTTTGTGGGTAGGCCTAGCGCCCGCAACAGGAAATGCCCCAAAGCGCAACGTGGACACAGCCAAATTTTTGAAGGAAAAAAGAGGTGTTTTTTTCAAAGTGCCTACCTGTAGATTTTGGCCTGTAGCTCAGCCGCCACCTAGGGAAACCTACCAAACCTGTGCATTTCTGAAAACTAGAGACCTAGGGGAATCAAAGATGGGGTGACTTGTGTGGCTCGGACCAGGTTCTGTTACCCAGAATCCTTTGCAAACCTCAAAATTTGGCTAAAAAAACACATGTTCCTCACATTTCTGTGGCAGAAAGTTCTGGAATCTAAGAGGAGCCACAAATTTCCTTCCACCCAGCGTTCCCCCACGTCTCCCGATAAAAATGATACCTCACTTGTGTGGGTAGGCCTAGCGCCCGCGACAGGAAACGCCCCAAAGCGCAACGTGGACACAGCCAAATTTTTGAAGGAAAACAGAGGTGTTTTTTGCAAAGTGCCTACCTGTAGATTTTGGCCTGTAGCTCAGCCGCCACTTTTGGAAACCTACCAAACCTGTGCATTTCTGAAAACTAGAGACCTAGGGGAATCCAAGATGGGGTGACTTGTGTGGCTCGGACCAGGTTCTGTTACCCAGAATCCTTTGCAAACCTCAGAATTTGGCTAAAAAAACACATGTTCCTCACATTTCTGTGGCAGAAAGTTCTGGAATCTGAGAGGAGCCACAAATTTCCTTCCACCCAGCTTTCCCCCACGTCTCCCGATAAAAATGATACCTCACTTGTGTGAGTAGGCCTAGCGCCCGCGACAGGAAACGCCCCAAAGCGCAACGTGGACACAGCCAAATTTTTGAAGGAAAACAGAGGTGTTTTTTGCAAAGTGCCTACCTGTAGATTTTGGCCTGTAGCTCAGCCGCCACCTAGGGAAACCTACCAAACCTGTGCATTTCTGAAAACTAGAGACCTAGGGGAATCCAAGATGGGGTGACTTGTGTGGCTCGGACAAGGTTCTGTTACCCAGAATCCTTTGCAAACCTCAAAATTTGGCTAAAAAAACACATGTTCGTCACATTTCTGTGGCAGAAAGTTCTGGAATCTGAGAGGAGCCACAAATTTCCTTCCACCCAGCGTTCCCCCACATCTCCCGATAAAAATGATACCTCACCTGTGTGGGTAGGCCTAGCGCCCGCGACAGGAAACGCCCCAAAGCGCAACGTGGAAAGAGCCAAATTTTTGAAGGAAAACAGGTGTTTTTTGAAAAGTACCTACCTGTAGATTTTGGCCTGTAGCTCAGCCGCCACCTAGGGAAACCTACCAAACCTGTGCATTTCTGAAAACTAGAGCCCTAGGGGAATCCAAGATGGGGTGACTTGTGTGGCTCGGACCAGGTTCTGTTACCCAGAATCCATTGCAAACCTCCAAATGTGGCTAAAAAAACACATGAACCTCACATTTCTGTGGCAGAAAGTTCTGGAATCTGAGAGGAGCCACAAATTTCCTTCCACCCAGTGCTCCCCCACGTCTCCCGATAAAAATGATACCTCACTTGTGTGGGTAGGCCTAGCGCCCGTGACAGGAAACGCCCCAAAGCGAAACGTGGACACAGCCAAATTTTTCAAGGAAAACAGAGGTGTTTTTTGCAAAGTGCCTACCTGTAGATTTTGGCCTGTAGCTCAGCCGCCACCTAGGGAAACCTACCAAACCTGTGCATTTCTGAAAACTAGAGACCTAGGGGAATCCAAGATGGGGTGACTTGTGTGGCGCGGACCAGGTTCTGTTACCCAGAATCCTTTGCAAACCTCAGAATTTGGCTAAAAAAACACATGTTCCTCACATTTCTGTGGCAGAAAGTTCTGGAATCTGAGAGGAGCCACAAATTTCCTTCCACCCAGCGTTCCCCCACGTCTCCCGATAAAAATGATACATCACTTTTGTGGGTAGGCCTAGCGCCCGCAACAGGAAATGCCCCAAAGCGCAACGTGGACACAGCCAAATTTTTGAAGGAAAAAAGAGGTGTTTTTTTCAAAGTGCCTACCTGTAGATTTTGGCCTGTAGCTCAGCCGCCACCTAGGGAAACCTACCAAACCTGTGCATTTCTGAAAACTAGAGACCTAGGGGAATCCAAGATGGGGTGACTTGTGTGGCTCGGACCAGGTTCTGTTACCCAGAATCCTTTGCAAACCTCAAAATTTGGCTAAAAAACCACATGTTCCTCACATTTCTGTGGCAGAAAGTTCTGGAATCTGAGAGGAGCCACAAATTTCCTTCCACCCAGCGTTCCCCCACGTCTCCCGATAAAAATGATACCTCACTTGTGTGGGTAGGCCTACCGCCCGCGACAGGAAACGCCCCAAAGCGCAACATGGACACAGCCAAATTTTTGAAGGAAAACAGAGGTGTTTTTTGCAAAGTGCCTACTTGTAGATTTTGGCCTGTAGCTCAGCCGCCACCTAGGGAAACCTACCAAACCTGTGCATTTCTGAAAACTAGAGACCTAGGGGAATCCAAGATGGGGTGACTTGTGTGGCTCGGACTAGGTTCTGTTACCCAGAATCCTTTGCAAACCTCAAAATGTGGCTAAAAAAACACATGTTCCTCACATTTCTGTGGCAGAAAGTTCTGAAATCTGAGAGGAGCCACAAATTTCCTTCCACCCAGTGTTCCCCCACGTCTCCCGATAAAAATGATACCTCACTTGTGTGGGTAGGCCTAGCGCCCGCGACAGGAAACGCCCCAAAGCGCAACGTGGACACAGCCAAATTTTTGAAGGAAAACAGATGTGTTTTTTGCAAAGTGCCTACCTGTACATTTTGGCCTGTAGCTCAGCCGCCACCTAGGGAAACCTACCAAACCTGTGCATTTCTGAAAACTAGAGACCTAGGGGAATCCAAGATGGGGTGACTTGTGTGGCTCGGACCAGGTTCTGTTACCCAGAATCCTTTGCAAACCTCAAAATTTGGCTAAAAAAACACATGTTCCTCACATTTCTGTGGCAGAAAGTTCTGGAATCTGAAGGGAGCCACAAATGTCCTTCCACCCAGCATTCCCCCACGTCTCCCGATAAAAATGATACCTCACTTGTGTGGGTAGGCCTAGCGCCCGCGACAGGAAACGCCCCAAAGCGCAACGTGGACACAGCCACATTTTTGAAGGAAAACAGTGGTGTTTTTTGCAAAGTGCCTACCTGTAGATTTTGGCCTGTAGCTCAGCCGCCACCTAGGGAAACCTACCAAACCTGTGCATTTCTGAAAACTAGAGACCTAGGGGAATCAAAGATGGGGTGACTTGTGTGGCTCGGACCAGGTTCTGTTACACAGAATCCTTTGCAAACCTCAAAATTTGGCTAAAAAAACACATGTTCCTCACATTTCTGTGGCAGAAAGTTCTGGAATCTGAGAGGAGCCACAAAATTCCTTCCACCCAGCGTTCCCCCACGTCTCCCGATAAAAATGATACCTCACTTGTGTGGGTAGGCCTAGCGCCCGCGACAGGAAACGCCCCAAAGCGCAACGTGGACACAGCCAAATTTTTGAAGGAAAACAGAGGTGTTTTTTGCAAAGTGCCTACCTTTAGATTTTGGCCTGTAGCTCAGCCGCCGCCTAGGGAAACCTACCAAACCTGTGCATTTCTGAAAACTAGAGACCTAGGGGAATCCAAGATGGGGTGACTTGTGTGGCTCGGACCAGGTTCTGTTACCCAGAATCCTTTGCAAACCTCAAAATTTGGCTAAAAAAACACATGTTCCTCAAATTTCTGTGGCAGAAAGTTCTGGAATCTGAGAGGAGCCACAAATTTCTTTCCACCCAGCGTTCCCCAACGTCTCCCAATAAAAATTATACCTCACTTGTGTGGGTAGGCCTAGCGCCCGCGACAGGAAACGCCCCAAAGCGCAACGTGGACACAGCCAAATTTTTGAAGGAAAACAGAGGTGTTTTTTGCAAAGTGCCTACTGTAGATTTTGGCCTGTAGCTCAGCCGCCACCTAGGGAAACCTACCAAACCTGTGCATTTCTGAAAACTAGAGACCTAGGGGAATCCAAGATGGGGTGTCTTGTGTGGCTCGGACCAGGTTCTGTTACCCAGAATCCTTTGCAAACCTCAAAATGTGGCTAAAAAAACACATGTTCCTCACATTTCTGTGGCAGAAAGTTCTGGAATCTGAGAGGAGCCACAAATTTCCTTCCACCCAGCGTTCCCCCACGTCTCCCGATAAAAATTATACCTCACTTGTGTGAGTAGGCCTAGCGCCCACGACAGGAAACACCCCAAAGCGCAACGTGGACACAGCCAAATTTTTGAAGGAAAACAGAGGTGTTTTTTGCAAAGTGCCTACCTGTAGATTTTGGCCTGTAGCTCAGCCGCCACCTAGGGAAACCTACCAAACCTGTGCATTTCTGAAAACTAGAGACCTAGGGGAATCCAAGATGGGGTGACTTGTGTGGCTCGGACCAGGTTCTTGTACCCAGAATCCTTTGCAAACCTCAAAATTTGGCTAAAAAACCACATGTTCCTCACATTTCTGTGGCAGAAAGTTCTGGAATCTGAGAGGAGCCACAAATTTCCTTCCACCCAGCGTTCCCCCACGTCTCCCGATAAAAATGATACCTCACTTGTGTGGGTAGGCCTACCGCCCGCGACAGGAAACGCCCCAAAGCGCAACGTGGACACAGCCAAATTTTTGAAGGAAAACAGAGGTGTTTTTTGCAAAGTGCCTACCTGTAGATTTTGGCCTGTAGCTCAGCCGCCACCTAGGGAAACCTACCAAACCTGTGCATTTCTGAAAACTAGAGACCTAGGGGAATCCAAGATGGGGTGACTTGTGTGGCTCGGACCAGGTTCTGTTACCCAGAATCCTTTGCAAACCTCAAAATTTGGCTAAAAAAACACATGTTCCTCACATTTCTGTGGCAGAAAGTTCTGGAATCTGAGAGGAGCCACAAAATTCCTTCCACCCAGCGTTCCCCCACAACTCCCGATAAAAATGATACCTCACTTGTGTGGGTAGGTCTAGCGCCCGCGACAGGAAACGCCCCAAAGCGCAACGTGGACACAGCCAAATGTTTGAAGGAAAACAGAGGTGTTTTTTGCAAAGTGCCTACCTGTAGATTTTGGCCTGTAGCTCAGCCGTCACCTAGGGAAACCTACCAAACCTGTGCATTTCTGAAAACTAGAGACCTAGGGAAATCCAAGATGGGGTGACTTGTGTGGCTCGGACCAGGTTCTGTTACCCAGAATCCTTTGCAAACCTGAAAATTTGACTACAAAAACACATGTTCCTCACATTTCTGTGGCAGAAAGTTCTGGAATCTGAGAGGAGCCACAAATTTCCTTCCACCCAGCGTTCCCCCACGTCTCCCGATAAAAATGATACCTCTCTTGTGTGGGTAGGCCTAGCGCCCGCGACAGGAAACGCCCCAAAGCGCAACGTGGACACAGCCAAATTTTTAAAGGAAAACAGAGGTGTTTTTTGCAAAGTGCCTACCTGTAGATTTTGGCCTGTAGCTCAGCCGCCACCTAGGGAAACCTACCAAACCTGTGCATTTCTGAAAACTAGAGACCTAGGGGAATCCAAGATGGGGTGACTTGTGTGGCTCGCACTAGGTTCTGTTACCCAGAATCCTTTGCAAACCTCAAAATGTGGCTAAAAAAACACATGTTCCTCACATTTCTGTGGCAGAAAGTTCTGGAATCTCAGAGGAGCCACAAATTTCCTTCCACCCAGTGTTCCCCCACGTCTCCCGATACAAATGATACCTCACTTGTGTGGGTAGGCCTAGCGCCCGCGACAGGAAACGCCCCAAAGCGCAACGTGGACACAGCCAAATTTTTGAAGGAAAACAGATGTGTTTTTTGCAAAGTGCCTACCTGTACATTTTGGCCTGTAGCTCAGACGCCACCTAGGGAAACCTACCAAACCTGTGCATTTCTGAAAACTAGAGACCTAGGGGAATCCAAGATGGGGTGACTTTTGTGGCGCGGACCAGGTTCTGTTACCCAGAATCCTTTGCAAACCTCAGAATTTGGCTAAAAAAACACATGTTCCTCACATTTCTGTGGCAGAAAGTTCTGGAATCTGAGAGGAGCCACAAATTTCCTTCCACCCAGCGTTCCCCCACGTCTCCCGATAAAAATGATACCTCACTTGTGTGGGTAGGCCTAGCGTCCGCGACAGGAAACGCCCCAAAGCTCAACAAGGACACAGCCAAATTTTTGAAGGAAAACAGAGGTGTTTTTTGCAAAGTGCCTACCTGTAGATTTTGGCCTGTAGCTCAGCCGCCACCTAGGGAAACCTACCAAACCTGTGCATTTCTGAAAACTAGAGACCTAGGGGAATCCAAGATGGGGTGACTTATGTGCCTCGGACCAGGTTCTGTTACCCAGAATCGTTTGCAAACCTCAAAATTTGGCTAAAAAACACATGTTCCTCAAATTTCTGTGGCAGAAAGTTCTGGAATCTGAGAGGAGCCACAAATTTCCTTCCACCCAGCGTTCCCCCACGTCTCCCGATAAAAATGATACATCACTTTTGTGGGTAGGCCTAGCGCCCGCAACAGGAAATGCCCCAAAGCGCAACGTGGACACAGCCAAATTTTTGAAGGAAAAAAGAGGTGTTTTTTTCAAAGTGCCTACCTGTAGATTTTGGCCTGTAGCTCAGCCGCCACCTAGGGAAACCTACCAAACCTGTGCATTTCTGAAAACTAGAGACCTAGGGGAATCCAAGATGGGGTGACTTGTGTGGCTCGGACCAGGTTCTGTTACCCAGAATCCTTTGCAAACCTCAAAATTTGGCTAAAAAAACACATGTTCCTCACATTTCTGTGGCAGAAAGTTCTGGAATCTAAGAGGAGCCACAAATTTCCTTCCACCCAGCGTTCCCCCACGTCTCCCGATAAAAATGATACCTCACTTGTGTGGGTAGGCCTAGCGCCCGCGACAGGAAACGCCCCAAAGCGCAACGTGGACACAGCCAAATTTTTGAAGGAAAACAGAGGTGTTTTTTGCAAAGTGCCTACCTGTAGATTTTGGCCTGTAGCTCAGCCGCCACTTTTGGAAACCTACCAAACCTGTGCATTTCTGAAAACTAGAGACCTAGGGGAATCCAAGATGGGGTGACTTGTGTGGCTCGGACCAGGTTCTGTTACCCAGAATCCTTTGCAAACCTCAGAATTTGGCTAAAAAAACACATGTTCCTCACATTTCTGTGGCAGAAAGTTCTGGAATCTGAGAGGAGCCACAAATTTCCTTCCACCCAGCTTTCCCCCACGTCTCCCGATAAAAATGATACCTCACTTGTGTGAGTAGGCCTAGCGCCCGCGACAGGAAACGCCCCAAAGCGCAACGTGGACACAGCCAAATTTTTGAAGGAAAACAGAGGTGTTTTTTGCAAAGTGCCTACCTGTAGATTTTGGCCTGTAGCTCAGCCGCCACCTAGGGAAACCTACCAAACCTGTGCATTTCTGAAAACTAGAGACCTAGGGGAATCCAAGATGGGGTGACTTGTGTGGCTCGGACAAGGTTCTGTTACCCAGAATCCTTTGCAAACCTCAAAATTTGGCTAAAAAAACACATGTTCGTCACATTTCTGTGGCAGAAAGTTCTGGAATCTGAGAGGAGCCACAAATTTCCTTCCACCCAGCGTTCCCCCACATCTCCCGATAAAAATGATACCTCACCTGTGTGGGTAGGCCTAGCGCCCGCGACAGGAAACGCCCCAAAGCGCAACGTGGAAAGAGCCAAATTTTTGAAGGAAAACAGGTGTTTTTTGAAAAGTACCTACCTGTAGATTTTGGCCTGTAGCTCAGCCGCCACCTAGGGAAACCTACCAAACCTGTGCATTTCTGAAAACTAGAGCCCTAGGGGAATCCAAGATGGGGTGACTTGTGTGGCTCGGACCAGGTTCTGTTACCCAGAATCCATTGCAAACCTCCAAATGTGGCTAAAAAAACACATGAACCTCACATTTCTGTGGCAGAAAGTTCTGGAATCTGAGAGGAGCCACAAATTTCCTTCCACCCAGTGCTCCCCCACGTCTCCCGATAAAAATGATACCTCACTTGTGTGGGTAGGCCTAGCGCCCGTGACAGGAAACGCCCCAAAGCGAAACGTGGACACAGCCAAATTTTTCAAGGAAAACAGAGGTGTTTTTTGCAAAGTGCCTACCTGTAGATTTTGGCCTGTAGCTCAGCCGCCACCTAGGGAAACCTACCAAACCTGTGCATTTCTGAAAACTAGAGACCTAGGGGAATCCAAGATGGGGTGACTTGTGTGGCTCGGACCAGGTTCTGTTAGCCAGAATCCTTTGCAAACCTCAAAATTTGGCTAAAAAAACACATGTTCTTCACATTTCTGTGGCAGAAAGTTCTGGAATCTGAGAGGAGCCACACATTTTCTTCCACCCAGCGTTCCCCCACATCCCCCGGTAAAAATGATACCCCACCTGTGTGGGTAGGCCTAGCGCCCGCGACAGGAAACGCCCCAAAGCACAACGTGGACACAGCCAAATTTTTGAAGGAAAACAGAGGTGTTTTTTGCAGAGTGCCTACCTGTAGAGTTTGGCCTGTAGCTCAGCCGCCACCTAGGGAAACCTACCAAACATGTGCATTTCTGAAAACTAGAGACCTAGGGGAATCCAAGATGGGGTGACTTGTGTGGCTCGGACCAGGTTCTGTTACCCAGAATCCTTTGCAAACCTCAAAATTTGGCTAAAAAAAAACACATGTTCCTCACATTTCTGTGGCAGAAAGTTCTGTAATCTGAAGGTTGCCACAAATTTCCTTCCACCCAGCATTCCCCCACGTCTCCCGATAAAAATGATACCTCACTTGTGTGGGTAGGCCTAGCGCCCGCGACAGGAAACGCCCCAAAGAGCAACGTGGACACAGCCAAATTTTTGAAGGAAAACAGTGGTGTTTTTTGCAAAGTGCCTACCTGTAGATTTTGGCCTGTAGCTCAGCCGCCACCTAGGGAAACCTACCAAACCTGTGCATTTCTGAAAACTAGAGACCTAGGGGAATCCAAGATGGGGTGACTTGTGTGGCTCGGACCAGGTTCTGTTACCCAGAATCCTTTGCAAACCTCAAAATTTGGCTAAAAAAACACATGTTCCTCACATTTCTGTGGCAGAAAGTTCTGGAATCTGAGAGGAGCCACAAAATTCCTTCCACCCAGCGTTCCCCCACGTCTCCCGATAAAAATTATACCTCACTTGTGTGGGTAGGCCTAGCGCCCGCGACAGTAAACGCCCCAAAGCGCAACGTGGACACAGCCAAATTTTTGAAGGAAAACAGAGGTGTTTTTTGCAAAGTGCCTACCTTTAGATTTTGGCCTG
Organism: Pleurodeles waltl; assembly: GCF_031143425.1. Classification (NCBI taxonomy): domain Eukaryota; kingdom Metazoa; phylum Chordata; class Amphibia; order Caudata; family Salamandridae; genus Pleurodeles; species Pleurodeles waltl. The sequence continues at coordinate 121,124 of NW_027150028.1, forward strand.
TAGCTCAGCCGCCACCTAGGGAAACCTACCAAACCTGTGCATTTCTGAAAACTAGAGACCTAGGGGAATCCAAGATGGGGTGACTTGTGTGGCTCGGACCAGGTTCTGTTACCCAGAATACTTTGCAAACCTCAAAATTTGGCTAAAAAAACACATGTTCCTCACATTTCTGTGGCAGAAAGTTCTGGAATCTGAGAGGAGCCACAAAATTCCTTCCACCCAGCGTTCCCCCACGTCTCCCGATAAAAATTATACCTCAGTTGTGTGGGTAGGCCTAGCGCCCGCGACAGGAAATGCCCCAAAGCTCAACGAGGACACAGCCAAATTTTTGAAGGAAAACAGAGGTGTTTTTTGCAAAGTGCCTACCTGTAGATTTTGGCCTGTAGCTCAGCCGCCACCTAGGGAAACCTACCAAACCTGTGCATTTCTGAAAACTAGAGACCTAGGGGAATCCAAGATGGGGTGACTTATGTGGCTCGGACCAGATTCTGTTACCCAGAATCATTTGCAAACCTCAAAATTTGGCTAAAAAACACATGTTCCTCAAATTTCTGTGGCAGAAAGTTCTGGAATCTGAGAGGAGCCACAAATTTCCTTCCACCCAGCGTTCCCCCACGTCTCCCGATAAAAATGATACATCACTTTTGTGGGTAGGCTTAGCGCCCGCAACAGGAAACGCCCCAAAGCGCAACGTGGACACAGCCAAATTTTTGAAGGAAAAAAGAGGTGTTTTTTTCAAAGTGCCTACCTGTAGATTTTGGCCTGTAGCTCAGCCGCCACCTAGGGAAACCTACCAAACCTGTGCATTTCTGAAAACTAGAGACCTAGGGGAATCCAAGATGGGGTGACTTGTGTGGCTCGGACCAGGTTCTGTTACCCAGAATCCTTTGCAAACCTCAAAATTTGGCTAAAAAAACACATGTTCCTCACATTTCTGTGGCAGAAAGTTCTGGAATCTGAGAGGAGCCACAAATTTCCTTCCACCCAGCGTTCCCCCACGTCTCCCGATAAAAATGATACCTCACTTGTGTGGGTAGGCCTAGCGCCCGCGACAGGAAACGCCCCAAAGCGAAACGTGGACACAGCCAAATTTTTGAAGGAAAACCGAGGTGTTTTTTGCAAAGTGCCTACCTGTAGATTTTGGCCTGTAGCTCAGCCGCCACCTAGGGAAACCTACCAAACCTGTGCATTTCTGAAAACTAGAGACCTAGGGGAATCCAAGATGGGGTGACTTGTGTGGCTCGGACCAGGTTCTGTTACCCAGAATCCTTTGCAAACCTCAAAATTTGGCTAAAAAAACACATGTTCCTCACATTTCTGTGGCAGAAAGTTCTGGAATCTGAGAGGAGCCACAAATTTCCTTCCACCCAGCGTTCCCCCACGTCTCCCGATAAAAATGATACATCACTTTTGTGGGTAGGCTTAGCGCCCGCAACAGGAAACGCCCCAAAGCGCAACGTGGACACAGCCAAATTTTTGAAGGAAAAAAGAGGTGTTTTTTTCAAAGTGCCTACCTGTAGATTTTGGCCTGTAGCTCAGCCGCCACCTAGGGAAACCTACCAAACCTGTGCATTTCTGAAAACTAGAGACCTAGGGGAATCCAAGATGGGGTGACTTGTGTGGCTCGGACCAGGTTCTGTTACCCAGAATCCTTTGCAAACCTCAAAATTTGGCTAAAAAAACACATGTTCCTCACATTTCTGTGGCAGAAAGTTCTGGAATCTGAGAGGAGCCACAAATTTCCTTCCACCCAGCGTTCCCCCACGTCTCCCGATAAAAATGATACCTCACTTGTGTGGGTAGGCCTAGCGCCCGCGACAGGAAACGCCCCAAAGCGAAACGTGGACACAGCCAAATTTTTGAAGGAAAACAGAGGTGTTTTTTGCAAAGTGCCTACCTGTAGATTTTGGCCTGTAGCTCAGCCGCCACCTAGGGAAACCTACCAAACCTGTGCATTTCTGAAAACTAGAGACCTAGGGGAATCCAAGATGGGGTGACTTGTGTGGCTCGGACCAGGTTCTGTTAGCCAGAATCCTTTGCAAACCTCAAAATTTGGCTAAAAAAACACATGTTCCTCACATTTCTGTGGCAGAAAGTTCTGGAATCTGAGAGGAGCCACAAATTTCCTTCCACCCAGCGTTCCCCCACGTCTCCCGATAAAAATGATACCTCACTTGTGTGGGTAGGCCTAGCGCCCGCGACAGGAAACGCCCCAAAGCGCAACGTGGACACAGCCAAATTTTTGAAGGAAAACAGAGGTGGTTTTTGCAAAGTGCCTACCTGTAGATTTTGGCCTGTAGCTCAGCCGCCACCTAGGGAAACCTACCAAACCTGTGCATTTCTGAAAACTAGAGACCTAGGGGAATCCAAGATGGGGTGACTTGTGTGGCTCGGACCAGGTTCTGTTACCCAGAATCCTTTGCAAACCTCAAAATGTGGCTAAAAAAACACATGTTCCTCACATTTCTGTGGCAGAAAGTTCTGGAATCTGACAGGAGCCACACATTTCCTTCCATACCAGTGTTCCCCCATGTATCCCGATAAAAATGATACCTCACTTGTGTGGGTAGGCCTAGCGCCCGCGACAGGAAACGCCCCAAAGCGCAACGTGGACACAGCCAAATTTTTGAAGGAAAACAGAGGTGTTTTTTGCAAAGTGCATACCTGTAGATTTTGGCCTGTAGCTCAGCCGCCACCTAGGGAAACCTACCAAACCTGTGCATTTCTGAAAACTAGAGACCTAGGGGAATCCAAGATGGGGTGACTTGTGTGGCTCGGACCAGGTTCTGTTGCCCAGAATCATTTGCAAACCTCAAAATTTGGCTAAAAAAACACATGTTCCTCACATTTCTGTGGCAGAAAGTTGTGGAATCTGAGAGGAGCCACAAATTTCCTTCCACCCAGCGTTCCCCCACGTCTCCCGATAAAAATGATACCTCACTTGTGTGGGTAGGCCTACCGCCCGCGACAGCAAACGCCCCAAAGCGCAACGTGGACACAGCCAAATTTTTGAAGGAAAACAGTGGTGTTTTTTGCAAAGTGCCTACCTGTAGATTTTGGCCTGTAGCTCAGCCGCCACCTAGGGAAACCTACCAAACCTGTGCATTTCTGAAAACTAGAGACCTAGGGGAATCCAAGATGGGGTGACTTGTGTGGCTCGGACCAGGTTCTGTTACCCAGAATCCTTTGCAAACCTCAAAATTTGGCTAAAAAAACACATGTTCCTCACATTTCTGTGGCAGAAAGTTCTGGAATCTGAGAGGAGCCACAAAATTCCTTCCACCCAGCGTTCCCCCGCGTCTCCCGATAAAAATGATACCTCACTTGTGTGGGTAGGCCTAGCGCCCGCGACAGGAAACGCCCCAAAGCGCAACGTGGACACAGCCAAATTTTTGAAGGAAAACAGAGGTGTTTTTTGCAAAGTGCCTACCTTTAGATTTTGGCCTGTAGCTCAGCCGCCACCTAGGGAAACCTACCAAACCTGTGCATTTCTGAAAACTAGAGACCTAGGGGAATCCAAGATGGGGTGACTTGTGTGGCTCGGACCAGGTTCTGTTACCCAGAATCCTTTGCAAACCTCAAAATTTGGCTAAAAAAACACATGTTCCTCACATTTCTGTGGCAGAAAGTTCTGGAATCTGAGAGGAGCCACAAAATTCCTTCCACCCAGCGTTCCCCCACGTCTCCCGATAAAAATTATACCTCACTTGTGTGGGTAGGCCTAGCGCCCGCGACAGGAAACGCCCCAAAGCGCAACGTGGACACAGCCAAATTTTTGAAGGAAAACAGAGGTGTTTTTTGCAAAGTGCCTACCTTTAGATTTTGGCCTGTAGCTCAGCCGCCACCTAGGGAAACCTACCAAACCTGTGCATTTCTGAAAACTAGAGACCTAGGGGAATCCAAGATGGGGTGACTTGTGTGGCTCGGACCAGGTTCTGTTACCCAGAATCCTTTGCAAACCTCAAAATTTGGCTAAAAAAACACATGTTCCTCACATTTCTGTGGCAGAAAGTTCTGGAATCTGAGAGGAGCCACAAAATTCCTTCCACCCAGCGTTCCCCCACGTCTCCCGATAAAAATTATACCTCACTTGTGTGGGTAGGCCTAGCGCCCGCGACAGGAAACGCCCCAAAGCGCAACGTGGACACAGCCAAATTTTTGAAGGAAAACAGAGGTGTTTTTTGCAAAGTGCCTACCTGTACATTTTGGCCTGTAGCTCAGCCGCCACCTAGGGAAACCTACCAAACCTGTGCATTTCTGAAAACTAGAGACCTAGGGGAATCCAAGATGGGGTGACTTGTGTGGCTCGGACCAGGTTCTGTTACCCAGAATCATTTGCAAACCTCAAAATTTGGCTAAAAAAACACATGTTCCTCACATTTCTGTGGCAGAAAGTTCTGGAATCTGAGAGGAGCCACAAATTTCCTTCCACCCAGCGTTCCCACACGTCTCCCGATAAAAATGATACCTCACTTGTGTGGGTAGGCCTACCGCCCGCGACAGCAAACGCCCGCAAAGCGCAACGTGGACACAGCCAAATTTTTGAAGGAAAACAGTGGTGTTTTTTGCAAAGTGCCTACCTGTAGATTTTGGCCTGTAGCTCAGCCGCCACCTAGGGAAACCTACCAAACCTGTGCATTTCTGAAAACTAGAGACCTAGGGGAATCCAAGATGGGGTGACTTGTGTGGCTCGGACCAGGTTCTGTTACCCAGAATCCTTTGCAAACCTCAAAATTTGGCTAAAAAAACACATGTTCCTCACATTTCTGTGGCAGAAAGTTCTGGAATCTGAGAGGAGCCACAAAATTCCTTCCACCCAGCGTTCCCCCACGTCTCCCGATAAAAATGATACGTCACTTGTGTGGGTAGGCCTAGCGCCCGCGACAGGAAACGCCCCAAAGCGCAACGTGGACACAGCCAAATTTTTGAAGGAAAACAGAGGTGTTTTTTGCAAAGTGCCTACCTTTAGATTTTGGCCTGTAGCTCAGCCGCCACCTAGGGAAACCTACCAAACCTGTGCATTTCTGAAAACTAGAGACCTAGGGGAATCCAAGATGGGGTGACTTGTGTGGCTCGGACCAGGTTCTGTTACCCAGAATCCTTTGCAAACCTCAAAATTTGGCTAAAAAAACACATGTTCCTCACATTTCTGTGGCAGAAAGTTCTGGAATCTGAGAGGAGCCACAAAATTCCTTCCACCCAGCGTTCCCCCACGTCTCCCGATAAAAATTATACCTCACTTGTGTGGGTAGGCCTAGCGCCCGCGACAGGAAACGCCCCAAAGCGCAACGTGGACACAGCCAAATTTTTGAAGGAAAACAGAGGTGTTTTTTGCAAAGTGCCTACCTTTAGATTTTGGCCTGTAGCTCAGCCGCCACCTAGGGAAACCTACCAAACCTGTGCATTTCTGAAAACTAGAGACCTAGGGGAATCCAAGATGGGGTGACTTGTGTGGCTCGGACCAGGTTCTGTTACCCAGAATCCTTTGCAAACCTCAAAATTTGGCTAAAAAAACACATGTTCCTCACATTTCTGTGGCAGAAAGTTCTGGAATCTGAGAGGAGCCACAAAATTCCTTCCACCCAGCGTTCCCCCACGTCTCCCGATAAAAATTATACCTCACTTGTGTGGGTAGGCCTAGCGCCCGCGACAGGAAACGCCCCAAAGCGCAACGTGGACACAGCCAAATTTTTGAAGGGAAACAGAGGTGTTTTTTGCAAAGTGCCTACCTTTAGATTTTGGCCTGTAGCTCAGTCGCCACCTAGGGAAACCTACCAAACCTGTGCATTTCTGAAAACTAGAGACCTAGGGGAATCCAAGATGGGGTGACTTGTGTGGCTCGGACCAGGTTCTGTTACCCAGAATCCTTTGCAAACCTCAAAATTTGGCTAAAAAAACACATGTTCCTCACATTTCTGTGGCAGAAAGTTCTGGAATCTGAGAGGAGCCACAAAATTCCTTCCACCCAGCGTTCCCCCACGTCTCCCGATAAAAATTATACCTCACTTGTGTGGGTAGGCCTAGCGCCCGCGACAGGAAACGCCCCAAAGCGCAACGTGGACACAGCCAAATTTTTGAAGGAAAACAGAGGTGTTTTTTGCAAAGTGCCTACCTTTAGATTTTGGCCTGTAGCTCAGCCGCCACCTAGGGAAACCTACCAAACCTGTGCATTTCTGAAAACTAGAGACCTAGGGGAATCCAAGATGGGGTGACTTGTGTGGCTCGGACCAGGTTCTGTTACCCAGAATCCTTTGCAAACCTCAAAATTTGGCTAAAAAAACACATGTTCCTCACATTTCTGTGGCAGAAAGTTCTGGAATCTGAGAGGAGCCACAAAATTCCTTCCACCCAGCGTTCCCCCACGTCTCCCGATAAAAATTATACCTCACTTGTGTGGGTAGGCCTAGCGCCCGCGACAGGAAACGCCCCAAAGCGCAACGTGGACACAGCCAAATTTTTGAAGGGAAACAGAGGTGTTTTTTGCAAAGTGCCTACCTTTAGATTTTGGCCTGTAGCTCAGTCGCCACCTAGGGAAACCTACCAAACCTGTGCATTTCTGAAAACTAGAGACCTAGGGGAATCCAAGATGGGGTGACTTGTGTGGCTCGGACCAGGTTCTGTTACCCAGAATCCTTTGCAAACCTCAAAATTTGGCTAAAAAAACACATGTTCCTCACATTTCTGTGGCAGAAAGTTCTGGAATCTGAGAGGAGCCACAAAATTCCTTCCACCCAGCGTTCCCCCACGTCTCCCGATAAAAATTATACCTCACTTGTGTGGGTAGGCCTAGCGCCCGCGACAGTAAACGCCCCAAAGCGCAACGTGGACACAGCCAAATTTTTGAAGGAAAACAGAGGTGTTTTTTGCAAAGTGCCTACCTTTAGATTTTGGCCTGTAGCTCAGCCGCCACCTAGGGAAACCTACCAAACCTGTGCATTTCTGAAAACTAGAGACCTAGGGGAATCCAAGATGGGGTGACTTGTGTGGCTCGGACCAGGTTCTGTTACCCAGAATACTTTGCAAACCTCAAAATTTGGCTAAAAAAACACATGTTCCTCACATTTCTGTGGCAGAAAGTTCTGGAATCTGAGAGGAGCCACAAAATTCCTTCCACCCAGCGTTCCCCCACGTCTCCCGATAAAAATTATACCTCACTTGTGTGGGTAGGCCTAGCGCCCGCGACAGGAAATGCCCCAAAGCTCAACGAGGACACAGCCAAATTTTTGAAGGAAAACAGAGGTGTTTTTTGCAAAGTGCCTACCTGTAGATTTTGGCCTGTAGCTCAGCCGCCACCTAGGGAAACCTACCAAACCTGTGCATTTCTGAAAACTAGAGACCTAGGGGAATCCAAGATGGGGTGACTTATGTGGCTCGGACCAGGTTCTGTTACCCAGAATCATTTGCAAACCTCAAAATTTGGCTAAAAAACACATGTTCCTCAAATTTCTGTGGCAGAAAGTTCTGGAATCTGAGAGGAGCCACAAATTTCCTTCCACCCAGCGTTCCCCCACGTCTCCCGATAAAAATGATACATCACTTTTGTGGGTAGGCTTAGCGCCCGCAACAGGAAACGCCCCAAAGCGCAACGTGGACACAGCCAAATTTTTGAAGGAAAAAAGAGGTGTTTTTTTCAAAGTGCCTACCTGTAGATTTTGGCCTGTAGCTCAGCCGCCACCTAGGGAAACCTACCAAACCTGTGCATTTCTGAAAACTAGAGACCTAGGGGAATCCAAGATGGGGTGACTTGTGTGGCTCGGACCAGGTTCTGTTACCCAGAATCCTTTGCAAACCTCAAAATTTGGCTAAAAAAACACATGTTCCTCACATTTCTGTGGCAGAAAGTTCTGGAATCTGAGAGGAGCCACAAATTTCCTTCCACCCAGCGTTCCCCCACGTCTCCCGATAAAAATGATACCTCACTTGTGTGGGTAGGCCTAGCGCCCGCGACAGGAAACGCCCCAAAGCGAAACGTGGACACAGCCAAATTTTTGAAGGAAAACCGAGGTGTTTTTTGCAAAGTGCCTACCTGTAGATTTTGGCCTGTAGCTCAGCCGCCACCTAGGGAAACCTACCAAACCTGTGCATTTCTGAAAACTAGAGACCTAGGGGAATCCAAGATGGGGTGACTTGTGTGGCTCGGACCAGGTTCTGTTACCCAGAATCCTTTGCAAACCTCAAAATTTGGCTAAAAAAACACATGTTCCTCACATTTCTGTGGCAGAAAGTTCTGGAATCTGAGAGGAGCCACAAATTTCCTTCCACCCAGCGTTCCCCCACGTCTCCCGATAAAAATGATACATCACTTTTGTGGGTAGGCTTAGCGCCCGCAACAGGAAACGCCCCAAAGCGCAACGTGGACACAGCCAAATTTTTGAAGGAAAAAAGAGGTGTTTTTTTCAAAGTGCCTACCTGTAGATTTTGGCCTGTAGCTCAGCCGCCACCTAGGGAAACCTACCAAACCTGTGCATTTCTGAAAACTAGAGACCTAGGGGAATCCAAGATGGGGTGACTTGTGTGGCTCGGACCAGGTTCTGTTACCCAGAATCCTTTGCAAACCTCAAAATTTGGCTAAAAAAACACATGTTCCTCACATTTCTGTGGCAGAAAGTTCTGGAATCTGAGAGGAGCCACAAATTTCCTTCCACCCAGCGTTCCCCCACGTCTCCCGATAAAAATGATACCTCACTTGTGTGGGTAGGCCTAGCGCCCGCGACAGGAAACGCCCCAAAGCGAAACGTGGACACAGCCAAATTTTTGAAGGAAAACAGAGGTGTTTTTTGCAAAGTGCCTACCTGTAGATTTTGGCCTGTAGCTCAGCCGCCACCTAGGGAAACCTACCAAACCTGTGCATTTCTGAAAACTAGAGACCTAGGGGAATCCAAGATGGGGTGACTTGTGTGGCTCGGACCAGGTTCTGTTAGCCAGAATCCTTTGCAAACCTCAAAATTTGGCTAAAAAAACAAATGTTCCTCACATTTCTGTGGCAGAAAGTTCTGGAATCTGAGAGGAGCCACAAATTTCCTTCCACCCAGCGTTCCCCCACGTCTCCCGATAAAAATGATACCTCACTTGTGTGGGTAGGCCTAGCGCCCGCGACAGGAAACGCCCCAAAGCGCAACGTGGACACAGCCAAATTTTTGAAGGAAAACAGAGGTGGTTTTTGCAAAGTGCCTACCTGTAGATTTTGGCCTGTAGCTCAGCCGCCACCTAGGGAAACCTACCAAACCTGTGCATTTCTGAAAACTAGAGACCTAGGGGAATCCAAGATGGGGTGACTTGTGTGGCTCGGACCAGGTTCTGTTACCCAGAATCCTTTGCAAACCTCAAAATGTGGCTAAAAAAACACATGTTCCTCACATTTCTGTGGCAGAAAGTTCTGGAATCTGACAGGAGCCACACATTTCCTTCCATACCAGTGTTCCCCCATGTATCCCGATAAAAATGATACCTCACTTGTGTGGGTAGGCCTAGCGCCCGCGACAGGAAACGCCCCAAAGCGCAACGTGGACACAGCCAAATTTTTGAAGGAAAACAGAGGTGTTTTTTGCAAAGTGCATACCTGTAGATTTTGGCCTGTAGCTCAGCCGCCACCTAGGGAAACCTACCAAACCTGTGCATTTCTGAAAACTAGAGACCTAGGGGAATCCAAGATGGGGTGACTTGTGTGGCTCGGACCAGGTTCTGTTGCCCAGAATCATTTGCAAACCTCAAAATTTGGCAAAAAAAACACATGTTCCTCACATTTCTGTGGCAGAAAGTTGTGGAATCTGAGAGGAGCCACAAATTTCCTTCCACCCAGCGTTCCCCCACGTCTCCCGATAAAAATGATACCTCACTTGTGTGGGTAGGCCTACCGCCCGCGACAGCAAACGCCCCAAAGCGCAACGTGGACACAGCCAAATTTTTGAAGGAAAACAGTGGTGTTTTTTGCAAAGTGCCTACCTGTAGATTTTGGCCTGTAGCTCAGCCGCCACCTAGGGAAACCTACCAAACCTGTGCATTTCTGAAAACTAGAGACCTAGGGGAATCCAAGATGGGGTGACTTGTGTGGCTCGGACCAGGTTCTGTTACCCAGAATCCTTTGCAAACCTCAAAATTTGGCTAAAAAAACACATGTTCCTCACATTTCTGTGGCAGAAAGTTCTGGAATCTGAGAGGAGCCACAAAATTCCTTCCACCCAGCGTTCCCCCGCGTCTCCCGATAAAAATGATACCTCACTTGTGTGGGTAGGCCTAGCGCCCGCGACAGGAAACGCCCCAAAGCGCAACGTGGACACAGCCAAATTTTTGAAGGAAAACAGAGGTGTTTTTTGCAAAGTGCCTACCTTTAGATTTTGGCCTGTAGCTCAGCCGCCACCTAGGGAAACCTACCAAACCTGTGCATTTCTGAAAACTAGAGACCTAGGGGAATCCAAGATGGGGTGACTTGTGTGGCTCGGACCAGGTTCTGTTACCCAGAATCCTTTGCAAACCTCAAAATTTGGCTAAAAAAACACATGTTCCTCACATTTCTGTGGCAGAAAGTTCTGGAATCTGAGAGGAGCCACAAAATTCCTTCCACCCAGCGTTCCCCCACGTCTCCCGATAAAAATTATACCTCACTTGTGTGGGTAGGCCTAGCGCCCGCGACAGGAAACGCCCCAAAGCGCAACGTGGACACAGCCAAATTTTTGAAGGAAAACAGAGGTGTTTTTTGCAAAGTGCCTACCTTTAGATTTTGGCCTGTAGCTCAGCCGCCACCTAGGGAAACCTACCAAACCTGTGCATTTCTGAAAACTAGAGACCTAGGGGAATCCAAGATGGGGTGACTTGTGTGGCTCGGACCAGGTTCTGTTACCCAGAATCCTTTGCAAACCTCAAAATTTGGCTAAAAAAACACATGTTCCTCACATTTCTGTGGCAGAAAGTTCTGGAATCTGAGAGGAGCCACAAAATTCCTTCCACCCAGCGTTCCCCCACGTCTCCCGATAAAAATTATACCTCACTTGTGTGGGTAGGCCTAGCGCCCGCGACAGGAAACGCCCCAAAGCGCAACGTGGACACAGCCACATTTTTGAAGGAAAACAGAGGTGTTTTTTGCAAAGTGCCTACCTGTACATTTTGGCCTGTAGCTCAGCCGCCACCTAGGGAAACCTACCAAACCTATGCATTTCTGAAAACTAGAGACATAGAGGAATCCAAGATGGGGTGACTTGTGTGGCTCAGACCAGGTTCTGTTACCCAGAATCCTTTGCAAACCTCAGAATTTGGCTAAAAAAACACATGTTCCTCACATTTCTGTGGCAGAAAGTTCTGGAATCTGAGAGGAGCCACAAATTTCCTTCCACCCAGCGTTCCCCCACGTCTCCCGATAAAAATGATACCTCACTTGTGTGGGTAGGCCTAGCGCCCGCGACAGGAAACGCCCCAAAGCGCAACGTGGACACAGCCAAATTTTTGAAGGAAAACAGAGGTGTTTTTTGCAAAGTGCATACCTGTAGATTTTGGCCTGTAGCTCAGCCGCCACCTAGGGAAACCTACCAAACCTGTGCATTTCTGAAAACTAGAGACCTAGGGGAATCCAAGATGGGGTGACTTGTGTGGCTCGGACCAGGTTCTGTTACCCAGAATCATTTGCAAACCTCAAAATTTGGCTAAAAAAACACATGTTCCTCACATTTCTGTGGCAGAAAGTTCTGGAATCTGAGAGGAGCCACAAATTTCCTTCCACCCAGCGTTCCCACACGTCTCCCGATAAAAATGATACCTCACTTGTGTGGGTAGGCCTACCGCCCGCGACAGCAAACGCCCGCAAAGCGCAACGTGGACACAGCCAAATTTTTGAAGGAAAACAGTGGTGTTTTTTGCAAAGTGCCTACCTGTAGATTTTGGCCTGTAGCTCAGCCGCCACCTAGGGAAACCTACCAAACCTGTGCATTTCTGAAAACTAGAGACCTAGGGGAATCCAAGATGGGGTGACTTGTGTGGCTCGGACCAGGTTCTGTTACCCAGAATCCTTTGCAAACCTCAAAATTTGGCTAAAAAAACACATGTTCCTCACATTTCTGTGGCAGAAAGTTCTGGAATCTGAGAGGAGCCACAAAATTCCTTCCACCCAGCGTTCCCCCACGTCTCCCGATAAAAATGATACCTCACTTGTGTGGGTAGGCCTAGCGCCCGCGACAGGAAACGCCCCAAAGCGCAACGTGGACACAGCCAAATTTTTGAAGGAAAACAGAGGTGTTTTTTGCAAAGTGCCTACCTTTAGATTTTGGCCTGTAGCTCAGCCGCCACCTAGGGAAACCTACCAAACCTGTGCATTTCTGAAAACTAGAGACCTAGGGGAATCCAAGATGGGGTGACTTGTGTGGCTCGGACCAGGTTCTGTTACCCAGAATCCTTTGCAAACCTCAAAATTTGGCTAAAAAAACACATGTTCCTCACATTTCTGTGGCAGAAAGTTCTGGAATCTGAGAGGAGCCACAAAATTCCTTCCACCCAGCGTTCCCCCACGTCTCCCGATAAAAATTATACCTCACTTGTGTGGGTAGGCCTAGCGCCCGCGACAGGAAACGCCCCAAAGCGCAACGTGGACACAGCCAAATTTTTGAAGGAAAACAGAGGTGTTTTTTGCAAAGTGCCTACCTTTAGATTTTGGCCTGTAGCTCAGCCGCCACCTAGGGAAACCTACCAAACCTGTGCATTTCTGAAAACTAGAGACCTAGGGGAATCCAAGATGGGGTGACTTGTGTGGCTCGGACCAGGTTCTGTTACCCAGAATCCTTTGCAAACCTCAAAATTTGGCTAAAAAAACACATGTTCCTCACATTTCTGTGGCAGAAAGTTCTGGAATCTGAGAGGAGCCACAAAATTCCTTCCACCCAGCGTTCCCCCACGTCTCCCGATAAAAATTATACCTCACTTGTGTGGGTAGGCCTAGCGCCCGCGACAGGAAACGCCCCAAAGCGCAACGTGGACACAGCCAAATTTTTGAAGGGAAACAGAGGTGTTTTTTGCAAAGTGCCTACCTTTAGATTTTGGCCTGTAGCTCAGCCGCCACCTAGGGAAACCTACCAAACCTGTGCATTTCTGAAAACTAGAGACCTAGGGGAATCCAAGATGGGGTGACTTGTGTGGCTCGGACCAGGTTCTGTTACCCAGAATCCTTTGCAAACCTCAAAATTTGGCTAAAAAAACACATGTTCCTCACATTTCTGTGGCAGAAAGTTCTGGAATCTGAGAGGAGCCACAAAATTCCTTCCACCCAGCGTTCCCCCACGTCTCCCGATAAAAATTATACCTCACTTGTGTGGGTAGGCCTAGCGCCCGCGACAGTAAACGCCCCAAAGCGCAACGTGGACACAGCCAAATTTTTGAAGGAAAACAGAGGTGTTTTTTGCAAAGTGCCTACCTTTAGATTTTGGCCTGTAGCTCAGCCGCCACCTAGGGAAACCTACCAAACCTGTGCATTTCTGAAAACTAGAGACCTAGGGGAATCCAAGATGGGGTGACTTGTGTGGCTCGGACCAGGTTCTGTTACCCAGAATACTTTGCAAACCTCAAAATTTGGCTAAAAAAACACATGTTCCTCACATTTCTGTGGCAGAAAGTTCTGGAATCTGAGAGGAGCCACAAAATTCCTTCCACCCAGCGTTCCCCCACGTCTCCCGATAAAAATTATACCTCACTTGTGTGGGTAGGCCTAGCGCCCGCGACAGGAAATGCCCCAAAGCTCAACGAGGACACAGCCAAATTTTTGAAGGAAAACAGAGGTGTTTTTTGCAAAGTGCCTACCTGTAGATTTTGGCCTGTAGCTCAGCCGCCACCTAGGGAAACCTACCAAACCTGTGCATTTCTGAAAACTAGAGACCTAGGGGAATCCAAGATGGGGTGACTTATGTGGCTCGGACCAGGTTCTGTTACCCAGAATCATTTGCAAACCTCAAAATTTGGCTAAAAAACACATGTTCCTCAAATTTCTGTGGCAGAAAGTTCTGGAATCTGAGAGGAGCCACAAATTTCCTTCCACCCAGCGTTCCCCCACGTCTCCCGATAAAAATGATACATCACTTTTGTGGGTAGGCTTAGCGCCCGCAACAGGAAACGCCCCAAAGCGCAACGTGGACACAGCCAAATTTTTGAAGGAAAAAAGAGGTGTTTTTTTCAAAGTGCCTACCTGTAGATTTTGGCCTGTAGCTCAGCCGCCACCTAGGGAAACCTACCAAACCTGTGCATTTCTGAAAACTAGAGACCTAGGGGAATCCAAGATGGGGTGACTTGTGTGGCTCGGACCAGGTTCTGTTACCCAGAATCCTTTGCAAACCTCAAAATTTGGCTAAAAAAACACATGTTCCTCACATTTCTGTGGCAGAAAGTTCTGGAATCTGAGAGGAGCCACAAATTTCCTTCCACCCAGCGTTCCCCCACGTCTCCCGATAAAAATGATACCTCACTTGTGTGGGTAGGCCTAGCGCCCGCGACAGGAAACGCCCCAAAGCGAAACGTGGACACAGCCAAATTTTTGAAGGAAAACAGAGGTGTTTTTTGCAAAGTGCCTACCTGTAGATTTTGGCCTGTAGCTCAGCCGCCACCTAGGGAAACCTACCAAACCTGTGCATTTCTGAAAACTAGAGACCTAGGGGAATCCAAGATGGGGTGACTTGTGTGGCTCGGACCAGGTTCTGTTACCCAGAATCCTTTGCAAACCTCAAAATTTGGCTAAAAAAACACATGTTCCTCACATTTCTGTGGCAGAAAGTTCTGGAATCTGAGAGGAGCCACAAATTTCCTTCCACCCAGCGTTCCCCCACGTCTCCCGATCAAAATGATACCTCACTTGTGTGGGTAGGCCTAGCGCCCGCGACAGGAAACGCCCCAAAGCGAAACGTGGACACAGCCAAATTTTTGAAGGAAAACAGAGGTGTTTTTTGCAAAGTGCCTACCTGTAGATTTTGGCCTGTAGCTCAGCCGCCACCTAGGGAAACCTACCAAACCTGTGCATTTCTGAAAACTAGAGACCTAGGGGAATCCAAGATGGGGTGACTTGTGTGGCTCGGACCAGGTTCTGTTAGCCAGAATCCTTTGCAAACCTCAAAATTTGGCTAAAAAAACACATGTTCCTCACATTTCTGTGGCAGAAAGTTCTGGAATCTGAGAGGAGCCACAAATTTCCTTCCACCCAGCGTTCCCCCACGTCTCCCGATAAAAATGATACCTCACTTGTGTGGGTAGGCCTAGCGCCCGCGACAGGAAACGCCCCAAAGCGCAACGTGGACACAGCCAAATTTTTGAAGGAAAACAGAGGTGGTTTTTGCAAAGTGCCTACCTGTAGATTTTGGCCTGTAGCTCAGCCGCCACCTAGGGAAAACTACCAAACCTGTGCATTTCTGAAAACTAGAGACCTAGGGTAATCCAAGATGGGGTGACTTGTGTGGCTCGGACCAGGTTCTGTTACCCAGAATCCTTTGCAAACCTCAAAATGTGGCTAAAAAAACACATGTTCCTCACATTTCTGTGGCAGAAAGTTCTGGAATCTGACAGGAGCCACAAATTTCCTTCCATACCAGTGTTCCCCCATGTATCCCGATAAAAATGATACCTCACTTGTGTGGGTAGGCCTAGCGCCCGCGACAGGAAACGCCCCAAAGCGCAACGTGGACACAGCCAAATTTTTGAAGGAAAACAGAGGTGTTTTTTGCAAAGTGCATACCTGTAGATTTTGGCCTGTAGCTCAGCCGCCACCTAGGGAAACCTACCAAACCTGTGCATTTCTGAAAACTAGAGACCTAGGGGAATCCAAGATGGGGTGACTTGTGTGGCTCGGACCAGGTTCTGTTGCCCAGAATCATTTGCAAACCTCAAAATTTGGCTAAAAAAACACATGTTCCTCACATTTCTGTGGCAGAAAGTTGTGGAATCTGAGAGGAGCCACAAATTTCCTTCCACCCAGCGTTCCCCCACGTCTCCCGATAAAAATGATACCTCACTTGTGTGGGTAGGCCTACCGCCCGCGACAGCAAACGCCCCAAAGCGCAACGTGGACACAGCCAAATTTTTGAAGGAAAACAGTGGTGTTTTTTGCAAAGTGCCTACCTGTAGATTTTGGCCTGTAGCTCAGCCGCCACCTAGGGAAACCTACCAAACCTGTGCATTTCTGAAAACTAGAGACCTAGGGGAATCCAAGATGGGGTGACTTGTGTGGCTCGGACCAGGTTCTGTTACCCAGAATCCTTTGCAAACCTCAAAATTTGGCTAAAAAAACACATGTTCCTCACATTTCTGTGGCAGAAAGTTCTGGAATCTGAGAGGAGCCACAAAATTCCTTCCACCCAGCGTTCCCCCGCGTCTCCCGATAAAAATGATACCTCACTTGTGTGGGTAGGCCTAGCGCCCGCGACAGGAAACGCCCCAAAGCGCAACGTGGACACAGCCAAATTTTTGAAGGAAAACAGAGGTGTTTTTTGCAAAGTGCCTACCTTTAGATTTTGGCCTGTAGCTCAGCCGCCACCTAGGGAAACCTACCAAACCTGTGCATTTCTGAAAACTAGAGACCTAGGGGAATCCAAGATGGGGTGACTTGTGTGGCTCGGACCAGGTTCTGTTACCCAGAATCCTTTGCAAACCTCAAAATTTGGCTAAAAAAACACATGTTCCTCACATTTCTGTGGCAGAAAGTTCTGGAATCTGAGAGGAGCCACAAAATTCCTTCCACCCAGCGTTCCCCCACGTCTCCCGATAAAAATGATACCTCACTTGTGTGGGTAGGCCTAGCGCCCGCGACAGGAAACGCCCCAAAGCGCAACGTGGACACAGCCAAATTTTTGAAGGAAAACAGAGGTGTTTTTTGCAAAGTGCCTACCTTTAGATTTTGGCCTGTAGCTCAGCCGCCACCTAGGGAAACCTACCAAACCTGTGCATTTCTGAAAACTAGAGACCTAGGGGAATCCAAGATGGGGTGACTTGTGTGGCTCGGACCAGGTTCTGTTACCCAGAATCCTTTGCAAACCTCAAAATTTGGCTAAAAAAACACATGTTCCTCACATTTCTGTGGCAGAAAGTTCTGGAATCTGAGAGGAGCCACAAAATTCCTTCCACCCAGCGTTCCCCCACGTCTCCCGATAAAAATTATACCTCACTTGTGTGGGTAGGCCTAGCGCCCGCGACAGGAAACGCCCCAAAGCGCAACGTGGACACAGCCACATTTTTGAAGGAAAACAGAGGTGTTTTTTGCAAAGTGCCTACCTGTACATTTTGGCCTGTAGCTCAGCCGCCACCTAGGGAAACCTACCAAACCTATGCATTTCTGAAAACTAGAGACATAGAGGAATCCAAGATGGGGTGACTTGTGTGGCTCAGACCAGGTTCTGTTACCCAGAATCCTTTGCAAACCTCAGAATTTGGCTAAAAAAACACATGTTCCTCACATTTCTGTGGCAGAAAGTTCTGGAATCTGAGAGGAGCCACAAATTTCCTTCCACCCAGCGTTCCCCCACGTCTCCCGATAAAAATGATACCTCACTTGTGTGGGTAGGCCTAGCGCCCGCGACAGGAAACGCCCCAAAGCGCAACGTGGACACAGCCAAATTTTTGAAGGAAAACAGAGGTGTTTTTTGCAAAGTGCATACCTGTAGATTTTGGCCTGTAGCTCAGCCGCCACCTAGGGAAACCTACCAAACCTGTGCATTTCTGAAAACTAGAGACCTAGGGGAATCCAAGATGGGGTGACTTGTGTGGCTCGGACCAGGTTCTGTTACCCAGAATCATTTGCAAACCTCAAAATTTGGCTAAAAAAACACATGTTCCTCACATTTCTGTGGCAGAAAGTTCTGGAATCTGAGAGGAGCCACAAATTTCCTTCCACCCAGCGTTCCCACACGTCTCCCGATAAAAATGATACCTCACTTGTGTGGGTAGGCCTACCGCCCGCGACAGCAAACGCCCGCAAAGCGCAACGTGGACACAGCCAAATTTTTGAAGGAAAACAGTGGTGTTTTTTGCAAAGTGCCTACCTGTAGATTTTGGCCTGTAGCTCAGCCGCCACCTAGGGAAACCTACCAAACCTGTGCATTTCTGAAAACTAGAGACCTAGGGGAATCCAAGATGGGGTGACTTGTGTGGCTCGGACCAGGTTCTGTTACCCAGAATCCTTTGCAAACCTCAAAATTTGGCTAAAAAAACACATGTTCCTCACATTTCTGTGGCAGAAAGTTCTGGAATCTGAGAGGAGCCACAAAATTCCTTCCACCCAGCGTTCCCCCACGTCTCCCGATAAAAATGATACCTCACTTGTGTGGGTAGGCCTAGCGCCCGCGACAGGAAACGCCCCAAAGCGCAACGTGGACACAGCCAAATTTTTGAAGGAAAACAGAGGTGTTTTTTGCAAAGTGCCTACCTTTAGATTTTGGCCTGTAGCTCAGCCGCCACCTAGGGAAACCTACCAAACCTGTGCATTTCTGAAAACTAGAGACCTAGGGGAATCCAAGATGGGGTGACTTGTGTGGCTCGGACCAGGTTCTGTTACCCAGAATCCTTTGCAAACCTCAAAATTTGGCTAAAAAAACACATGTTCCTCACATTTCTGTGGCAGAAAGTTCTGGAATCTGAGAGGAGCCACAAAATTCCTTCCACCCAGCGTTCCCCCACGTCTCCCGATAAAAATTATACCTCACTTGTGTGGGTAGGCCTAGCGCCCGCGACAGGAAACGCCCCAAAGCGCAACGTGGACACAGCCAAATTTTTGAAGGAAAACAGAGGTGTTTTTTGCAAAGTGCCTACCTTTAGATTTTGGCCTGTAGCTCAGCCGCCACCTAGGGAAACCTACCAAACCTGTGCATTTCTGAAAACTAGAGACCTAGGGGAATCCAAGATGGGGTGACTTGTGTGGCTCGGACCAGGTTCTGTTACCCAGAATCCTTTGCAAACCTCAAAATTTGGCTAAAAAAACACATGTTCCTCACATTTCTGTGGCAGAAAGTTCTGGAATCTGAGAGGAGCCACAAAATTCCTTCCACCCAGCGTTCCCCCACGTCTCCCGATAAAAATTATACCTCACTTGTGTGGGTAGGCCTAGCGCCCGCGACAGGAAACGCCCCAAAGCGCAACGTGGACACAGCCAAATTTTTGAAGGGAAACAGAGGTGTTTTTTGCAAAGTGCCTACCTTTAGATTTTGGCCTGTAGCTCAGCCGCCACCTAGGGAAACCTACCAAACCTGTGCATTTCTGAAAACTAGAGACCTAGGGGAATCCAAGATGGGGTGACTTGTGTGGCTCGGACCAGGTTCTGTTACCCAGAATCCTTTGCAAACCTCAAAATTTGGCTAAAAAAACACATGTTCCTCACATTTCTGTGGCAGAAAGTTCTGGAATCTGAGAGGAGCCACAAAATTCCTTCCACCCAGCGTTCCCCCACGTCTCCCGATAAAAATTATACCTCACTTGTGTGGGTAGGCCTAGCGCCCGCGACAGTAAACGCCCCAAAGCGCAACGTGGACACAGCCAAATTTTTGAAGGAAAACAGAGGTGTTTTTTGCAAAGTGCCTACCTTTAGATTTTGGCCTGTAGCTCAGCCGCCACCTAGGGAAACCTACCAAACCTGTGCATTTCTGAAAACTAGAGACCTAGGGGAATCCAAGATGGGGTGACTTGTGTGGCTCGGACCAGGTTCTGTTACCCAGAATACTTTGCAAACCTCAAAATTTGGCTAAAAAAACACATGTTCCTCACATTTCTGTGGCAGAAAGTTCTGGAATCTGAGAGGAGCCACAAAATTCCTTCCACCCAGCGTTCCCCCACGTCTCCCGATAAAAATTATACCTCACTTGTGTGGGTAGGCCTAGCGCCCGCGACAGGAAATGCCCCAAAGCTCAACGAGGACACAGCCAAATTTTTGAAGGAAAACAGAGGTGTTTTTTGCAAAGTGCCTACCTGTAGATTTTGGCCTGTAGCTCAGCCGCCACCTAGGGAAACCTACCAAACCTGTGCATTTCTGAAAACTAGAGACCTAGGGGAATCCAAGATGGGGTGACTTATGTGGCTCGGACCAGGTTCTGTTACCCAGAATCATTTGCAAACCTCAAAATTTGGCTAAAAAACACATGTTCCTCAAATTTCTGTGGCAGAAAGTTCTGGAATCTGAGAGGAGCCACAAATTTCCTTCCACCCAGCGTTCCCCCACGTCTCCCGATAAAAATGATACATCACTTTTGTGGGTAGGCTTAGCGCCCGCAACAGGAAACGCCCCAAAGCGCAACGTGGACACAGCCAAATTTTTGAAGGAAAAAAGAGGTGTTTTTTTCAAAGTGCCTACCTGTAGATTTTGGCCTGTAGCTCAGCCGCCACCTAGGGAAACCTACCAAACCTGTGCATTTCTGAAAACTAGAGACCTAGGGGAATCCAAGATGGGGTGACTTGTGTGGCTCGGACCAGGTTCTGTTACCCAGAATCCTTTGCAAACCTCAAAATTTGGCTAAAAAAACACATGTTCCTCACATTTCTGTGGCAGAAAGTTCTGGAATCTGAGAGGAGCCACAAATTTCCTTCCACCCAGCGTTCCCCCACGTCTCCCGATAAAAATGATACCTCACTTGTGTGGGTAGGCCTAGCGCCCGCGACAGGAAACGCCCCAAAGCGAAACGTGGACACAGCCAAATTTTTGAAGGAAAACAGAGGTGTTTTTTGCAAAGTGCCTACCTGTAGATTTTGGCCTGTAGCTCAGCCGCCACCTAGGGAAACCTACCAAACCTGTGCATTTCTGAAAACTAGAGACCTAGGGGAATCCAAGATGGGGTGACTTGTGTGGCTCGGACCAGGTTCTGTTACCCAGAATCCTTTGCAAACCTCAAAATTTGGCTAAAAAAACACATGTTCCTCACATTTCTGTGGCAGAAAGTTCTGGAATCTGAGAGGAGCCACAAATTTCCTTCCACCCAGCGTTCCCCCACGTCTCCCGATCAAAATGATACCTCACTTGTGTGGGTAGGCCTAGCGCCCGCGACAGGAAACGCCCCAAAGCGAAACGTGGACACAGCCAAATTTTTGAAGGAAAACAGAGGTGTTTTTTGCAAAGTGCCTACCTGTAGATTTTGGCCTGTAGCTCAGCCGCCACCTAGGGAAACCTACCAAACCTGTGCATTTCTGAAAACTAGAGACCTAGGGGAATCCAAGATGGGGTGACTTGTGTGGCTCGGACCAGGTTCTGTTAGCCAGAATCCTTTGCAAACCTCAAAATTTGGCTAAAAAAACACATGTTCCTCACATTTCTGTGGCAGAAAGTTCTGGAATCTGAGAGGAGCCACAAATTTCCTTCCACCCAGCGTTCCCCCACGTCTCCCGATAAAAATGATACCTCACTTGTGTGGGTAGGCCTAGCGCCCGCGACAGGAAACGCCCCAAAGCGCAACGTGGACACAGCCAAATTTTTGAAGGAAAACAGAGGTGGTTTTTGCAAAGTGCCTACCTGTAGATTTTGGCCTGTAGCTCAGCCGCCACCTAGGGAAAACTACCAAACCTGTGCATTTCTGAAAACTAGAGACCTAGGGTAATCCAAGATGGGGTGACTTGTGTGGCTCGGACCAGGTTCTGTTACCCAGAATCCTTTGCAAACCTCAAAATGTGGCTAAAAAAACACATGTTCCTCACATTTCTGTGGCAGAAAGTTCTGGAATCTGACAGGAGCCACAAATTTCCTTCCATACCAGTGTTCCCCCATGTATCCCGATAAAAATGATACCTCACTTGTGTGGGTAGGCCTAGCGCCCGCGACAGGAAACGCCCCAAAGCGCAACGTGGACACAGCCAAATTTTTGAAGGAAAACAGAGGTGTTTTTTGCAAAGTGCATACCTGTAGATTTTGGCCTGTAGCTCAGCCGCCACCTAGGGAAACCTACCAAACCTGTGCATTTCTGAAAACTAGAGACCTAGGGGAATCCAAGATGGGGTGACTTGTGTGGCTCGGACCAGGTTCTGTTGCCCAGAATCATTTGCAAACCTCAAAATTTGGCTAAAAAAACACATGTTCCTCACATTTCTGTGGCAGAAAGTTGTGGAATCTGAGAGGAGCCACAAATTTCCTTCCACCCAGCGTTCCCCCACGTCTCCCGATAAAAATGATACCTCACTTGTGTGGGTAGGCCTACCGCCCGCGACAGCAAACGCCCCAAAGCGCAACGTGGACACAGCCAAATTTTTGAAGGAAAACAGTGGTGTTTTTTGCAAAGTGCCTACCTGTAGATTTTGGCCTGTAGCTCAGCCGCCACCTAGGGAAACCTACCAAACCTGTGCATTTCTGAAAACTAGAGACCTAGGGGAATCCAAGATGGGGTGACTTGTGTGGCTCGGACCAGGTTCTGTTACCCAGAATCCTTTGCAAACCTCAAAATTTGGCTAAAAAAACACATGTTCCTCACATTTCTGTGGCAGAAAGTTCTGGAATCTGAGAGGAGCCACAAAATTCCTTCCACCCAGCGTTCCCCCACGTCTCCCGATAAAAATGATACCTCACTTGTGTGGGTAGGCCTAGCGCCCGCGACAGGAAACGCCCCAAAGCGCAACGTGGACACAGCCAAATTTTTGAAGGAAAACAGAGGTGTTTTTTGCAAAGTGCCTACCTTTAGATTTTGGCCTGTAGCTCAGCCGCCACCTAGGGAAACCTACCAAACCTGTGCATTTCTGAAAACTAGAGACCTAGGGGAATCCAAGATGGGGTGACTTGTGTGGCTCGGACCAGGTTCTGTTACCCAGAATCCTTTGCAAACCTCAAAATTTGGCTAAAAAAACACATGTTCCTCACATTTCTGTGGCAGAAAGTTCTGGAATCTGAGAGGAGCCACAAAATTCCTTCCACCCAGCGTTCCCCCACGTCTCCCGATAAAAATTATACCTCACTTGTGTGGGTAGGCCTAGCGCCCGCGACAGGAAACGCCCCAAAGCGCAACGTGGACACAGCCAAATTTTTGAAGGAAAACAGAGGTGTTTTTTGCAAAGTGCCTACCTTTAGATTTTGGCCTGTAGCTCAGCCGCCACCTAGGGAAACCTACCAAACCTGTGCATTTCTGAAAACTAGAGACCTAGGGGAATCCAAGATGGGGTGACTTGTGTGGCTCGGACCAGGTTCTGTTACCCAGAATCCTTTGCAAACCTCAAAATTTGGCTAAAAAAACACATGTTCCTCACATTTCTGTGGCAGAAAGTTCTGGAATCTGAGAGGAGCCACAAAATTCCTTCCACCCAGCGTTCCCCCACGTCTCCCGATAAAAATTATACCTCACTTGTGTGGGTAGGCCTAGCGCCCGCGACAGGAAACGCCCCAAAGCGCAACGTGGACACAGCCAAATTTTTGAAGGAAAACAGAGGTGTTTTTTGCAAAGTGCCTACCTGTACATTTTGGCCTGTAGCTCAGCCGCCACCTAGGGAAACCTACCAAACCTATGCATTTCTGAAAACTAGAGACATAGAGGAATCCAAGATGGGGTGACTTGTGTGGCTCGGACCAGGTTCTGTTACCCAGAATCCTTTGCAAACCTCAGAATTTGGCTAAAAAAACACATGTTCCTCACATTTCTGTGGCAGAAAGTTCTGGAATCTGAGAGGAGCCACAAATTTCCTTCCACCCAGCGTTCCCCCACGTCTCCCGATAAAAATGATACCTCACTTGTGTGGGTAGGCCTAGCGCCCGCGACAGGAAACGCCCCAAAGCGCAACGTGGACACAGCCAAATTTTTGAAGGAAAACAGAGGTGTTTTTTGCAAAGTGCATACCTGTAGATTTTGGCCTGTAGCTCAGCCGCCACCTAGGGAAACCTACCAAACCTGTGCATTTCTGAAAACTAGAGACCTAGGGGAATCCAAGATGGGGTGACTTGTGTGGCTCGGACCAGGTTCTGTTACCCAGAATCATTTGCAAACCTCAAAATTTGGCTAAAAAAACACATGTTCCTCACATTTCTGTGGCAGAAAGTTCTGGAATCTGAGAGGAGCCACAAATTTCCTTCCACCCAGCGTTCCCCCACGTCTCCCGATAAAAATGATACCTCACTTGTGTGGGTAGGCCTACCGCCCGCGACAGCAAACGCCCCAAAGCGCAACGTGGACACAGCCAAATTTTTGAAGGAAAACAGTGGTGTTTTTTGCAAAGTGCCTACCTGTAGATTTTGGCCTGTAGCTCAGCCGCCACCTAGGGAAACCTACCAAACCTGTGCATTTCTGAAAACTAGAGACCTAGGGGAATCCAAGATGGGGTGACTTGTGTGGCTCGGACCAGGTTCTGTTACCCAGAATCCTTTGCAAACCTCAAAATTTGGCTAAAAAAACACATGTTCCTCACATTTCTGTGGCAGAAAGTTCTGGAATCTGAGAGGAGCCACAAAATTCCTTCCACCCAGCGTTCCCCCACGTCTCCCGATAAAAATGATACCTCACTTGTGTGGGTAGGCCTAGCGCCCGCGACAGGAAACGCCCCAAAGCGCAACGTGGACACAGCCAAATTTTTGAAGGAAAACAGAGGTGTTTTTTGCAAAGTGCCTACCTTTAGATTTTGGCCTGTAGCTCAGCCGCCACCTAGGGAAACCTACCAAACCTGTGCATTTCTGAAAACTAGAGACCTAGGGGAATCCAAGATGGGGTGACTTGTGTGGCTCGGACCAGGTTCTGTTACCCAGAATCCTTTGCAAACCTCAAAATTTGGCTAAAAAAACACATGTTCCTCACATTTCTGTGGCAGAAAGTTCTGGAATCTGAGAGGAGCCACAAAATTCCTTCCACCCAGCGTTCCCCCACGTCTCCCGATAAAAATTATACCTCACTTGTGTGGGTAGGCCTAGCGCCCGCGACAGGAAACGCCCCAAAGCGCAACGTGGACACAGCCAAATTTTTGAAGGAAAACAGAGGTGTTTTTTGCAAAGTGCCTACCTTTAGATTTTGGCCTGTAGCTCAGCCGCCACCTAGGGAAACCTACCAAACCTGTGCATTTCTGAAAACTAGAGACCTAGGGGAATCCAAGATGGGGTGACTTGTGTGGCTCGGACCAGGTTCTGTTACCCAGAATCCTTTGCAAACCTCAAAATTTGGCTAAAAAAACACATGTTCCTCACATTTCTGTGGCAGAAAGTTCTGGAATCTGAGAGGAGCCACAAAATTCCTTCCACCCAGCGTTCCCCCACGTCTCCCGATAAAAATTATACCTCACTTGTGTGGGTAGGCCTAGCGCCCGCGACAGGAAACGCCCCAAAGCGCAACGTGGACACAGCCAAATTTTTGAAGGGAAACAGAGGTGTTTTTTGCAAAGTGCCTACCTTTAGATTTTGGCCTGTAGCTCAGCCGCCACCTAGGGAAACCTACCAAACCTGTGCATTTCTGAAAACTAGAGACCTAGGGGAATCCAAGATGGGGTGACTTGTGTGGCTCGGACCAGGTTCTGTTACCCAGAATCCTTTGCAAACCTCAAAATGTGGCTAAAAAAACACATGTTCCTCACATTTCTGTGGCAGAAAGTTCTGGAATCTGAGAGGAGCCACAAATTTCCTTCCACCCAGTGTTCCCCCACGTCTCCCGATAAAAATGATACCTCACTTGTGTGGGTAGGCCTAGCGCCCACGACAGGAAACGCCCCAAAGCTCAACGAGGACACAGCCAAATTTTTGAAGGAAAACAGAGGTGTTTTTTGCAAAGTGCCTACCTGTAGATTTTGGCCTGTAGCTCAGCCGCCACCTAGGGAAACCTACCAAACCTGTGCATTTCTGAAAACTAGAGACCTAGGGGAATCCAAGATGGGGTGACTTATGTGGCTCGGACCAGGTTCTGTTACCCAGAATCATTTGCAAACCTCAAAATTTGGCTAAAAAACACATGTTCCTCAAATTTCTGTGGCAGAATGTTCTGGAATCTGAGAGGAGCCACAAATTTCCTTCCACCCAGCGTTCCCCCACGTCTCCCGATAAAAATGATACATCACTTTTGTGGGTAGGCCTAGCGCCCGCAACAGGAAACGCCTCAAAGCGTAACGTGGACACAGCCAAATTTTTGAAGGAAAAAAGAGGTGTTTTTTTCAAAGTGCCTACCTGTAGATTTTGGCCTGTAGCTCAGCCGCCACCTAGGGAAACCTACCAAACCTGTGCATTTCTGAAAACTAGAGACCTAGGGGAATCCAAGATGGGGTGACTTGTGTGGCTCGGACCAGGTTCTGTTACCCAGAATCCTTTGCAAACCTCAAAATTTGGCTAAAAAAACACATGTTCCTCACATTTCTGTGGCAGAAAGTTCTGGAATCTGAGAGGAGCCACAAAATTCCTTCCACCCAGCGTTCCCCCACGTCTCCCGATAAAAATTATACCTCACTTGTGTGGGTAGGCCTAGCGCCCGCGACAGGAAACGCCCCAAAGCGCAACGTGGACACAGCCAAATTTTTGAAGGGAAACAGAGGTGTTTTTTGCAAAGTGCCTACCTTTAGATTTTGGCCTGTAGCTCAGCCGCCACCTAGGAAACCTACCAAACCTGTGCATTTCTGAAAACTAGAGACCTAGGGGAATCCAAGATGGGGTGACTTGTGTGGCTCGGACCAGGTTCTGTTACCCAGAATCCTTTGCAAACCTCAAAATGTGGCTAAAAAAACACATGTTCCTCACATTTCTGTGGCAGAAAGTTCTGGAATCTGAGAGGAGCCACAAATTTCCTTCCACCCAGTGTTCCCCCACGTCTCCCGATAAAAATGATACCTCACTTGTGTGGGTAGGCCTAGCGCCCACGACAGGAAACGCCCCCAAAGCTCAACGAGGACACAGCCAAATTTTTGAAGGAAAACAGAGGTGTTTTTTGCAAAGTGCCTACCTGTAGATTTTGGCCTGTAGCTCAGCCGCCACCTAGGGAAACCTACCAAACCTGTGCATTTCTGAAAACTAGAGACCTAGGG